>NW_019416373.1:410833-436711 GCF_000390285.2 Anoplophora glabripennis | reverse complement strand
GATGAACATAAAATTCTTAATTGCGTGTCAAAAAATGCGCAATAACTACCTCTTAAAACCCACCAAATTTCATTTGCACATCTCGACCGGTTTCAGAGCAATAAATTAAATCGTCAGTTTTTAAGAAAAACTTTGACACCCCGTATCTCGGAAAACGAATCATTTGCGGACATACGTTTATAAGCAAACTGCCATTATTTTCTCAGGTAGAATCACCCCCTGAAATTTGTCACACTTATTTACTAACACCCTGTATAAACGCGCGATACCTTAAAATCAAATGTTGTACATTTGAAGAAAGAATTTTTTTTCCGTGTATAGCACAATTAAAACATTGTAACCCTGTATCTCATTTTCCTGATTCCAAAGCAACAACAACAGAAAATTATCGAAATCAAGGACAAAAAATCGTCCTAATAAAAGCCTTTCCGCTCCTATAAAGGTATATTGGACAAGCTCAGCGCCGCTTATTGTGTTATGTCCATCGCCGACCGAGATACGCCGCTACAGGCGATAAGGTACACCAATATCTATCGGAAATAAATTCCGCGTCCAGGTTTTTAGAGAATACAATATCAGCGGCGGTGGAGGAGGGCCTTTGAGCACGGGCGGCCGGTCAAAGGAGGCCCGGGATATTGCGATTGAGATCAGAAGATATGATTTCGATATTACGAAACGGAAGCTATTAGCAAAGAGAACGAAAATAACGACGTCAACAAAGGCGGCGAACAACTACTCGGCCTCATTGTTGGGCGAGGTCAACGCCGTTCCGTAGCGCGGCACCCAATAAACTACAGACGCCAAGGGAGCGCGGAGCAGCCTTCAAACGGCCGTGATTGTCTCTCCTCCACGACGCTACACCATGTAATCTCTATAAAGGCGGATAGTTCCCTTATTGAGAGCTCCAGCTTTTGATTAAAGTCCATTACTTCGCCGGTCCCACTTTTGGAACTTCTCGCCTACGCAGAGGTAACAAATAACGATACTAACGACGGTGTGTTGGTGGGACGTATGCGTGATTATACAAACCTAAATTGCTTTTAATATAGAGTCAATAAATAGCACAATTACTTTAATTGATTATCAAGTTTCATCGGAAGTGTTACTTATGCAACGGGGATATAAAAAACTGCAATCAATTTTTTTCTTTCAATGTACCTGCTTTATAATTTTAATGACCCTTCATTTATTCCACACGAATTGCAGGAATAACAGAAGTGTCTAATTTACACCTTCTTTTGCACAATTATAGACTTCGGCATGAAAATGAATACAAAGCCCTTTGAAAATAGGTTTTACCAGAAAAGAAGGCTTTCTTATTTGTTTTATTTTGCAATAATCAATGATGAAATCAATTTTTGTTGTGAAGAGGAATATGGATGTCTGTAATTACTCTATGGTAAAAAAGTCAAAGAGTTTTCTATAAACCCAAGAAGACAGTCATTTATACAGAGTGATTTTTAAGTTGCTACTTTCCTTTTAACACTGTAATGAATGCAAGAAAATAAGAAAATTTTTCAAATAAAATTATGTCCGAAAATGCTTCGTTTCCGAGATACAGGGTGTTAAAGTTTTAAGGAAAAAATACCTTTTTTATCATAACTTTCCTACCACTCCAGATATTTCCACAAAATTTGGTACACTCCTTTTGACCATTAAATTACATTTTTTGATGTAAGAGTTTTCAAAAAATTTCTACCAGTGGCGTTCGAACAGGATTTGTATTGAATTGTTTTAAAGAAAAAAAAAAGTACGCCACTGCTTTTTCTTAAAATCAATATTATGTTTGTAATACTGATTTACTTTGGAGTTAATTTGGTCTCTTGGTATTTGTTCATACGACGAACGCTTTTCGTTTAAAGAAATAAAAGCAATTTTGATGCATGGCAAAATCGCTAAAATCTGATATGGTGTTTTGTATGTAAAATTCGTTTTTGACTAATTTGTATTGTATGTACCAGTGGCGTTAAGTTTTTGACTATGTAAGAGGTTCCTAAAAGAAACAGCTTTTTTATGCAACTTTTTATTTATTAAATGTAAACCAAACGAGATACGTACACATTTCTGTTAGTAAGAAATGCAATACCTATGTCCTAAGTTAAATTAAACGTTCGAAGTTGGCACCATTTTCTGTTATGCAACACTGTGCACGTTTTATCCACTGTTCTGTGACAGCGCGTAGCAACGAAATTGGTTTTCCTCTTATTGTTGCTGCAGCCTGTTCTATGCGAACAATCATTTCCTCCCGTGTGTTTACAGGTGTTTTAAAAACTAAACTCTTCATGTAACCCCATAAAAAGAAATCACATGGAGTGAGGTCTGGGGATCGAGGTGGCCACGCAACTGGTCCATTTCTATCAATCCATCTATTGGGTAAAGTATTATCTAATAATTCCCTCACATCCCTTCAAAAATGAGGAGGAGCCCCATCTTGCAAAAGCCACATGTTTTGCCTGATATTAATTGGTACTTCTTCTAAGAGATTAGGCAGATGATTTTGCAAAAAGTTTAGATATTCTTCTCCCGTTAAACGGTCAGGTAAGATGTGGGGCCCAATGAGTATTCCATTCACAATGCCTGCCCGTACATTTACAGAAAATCTGTGTAGAAAATTTGTCCTCTTAATAGCATGAGGATTATCAATAGCCCATACATGAGTATTTCGGAAATTATTGATTCCATTTCGAGTAAATATTGCCTCGTCCACAGAAACAATTCTTCTAGAAAAATTTTGATCAGCTGCTTGGTTCTGTAGGAGCCATTCACAGAACTGGACTCTGCGGGGATGGTCTTCAGGTAGTAGCGCTTGTACACGTTGAACATGAAATGGATATAGCTGATTTTCCCGCAGTGTTTTCCATACTTTTGATTGACTTAATTCGACCTCATCTGCAATATCTCTAGTACTTCTTGATGGGTCTTCATTGATAATATTTAAAATTTGTTGTTCTTTCTGCACATTGTCAGGTTGTCTCGGTCTTCCTGCATGTCCCCCACGATGTTCCCTTAAATCACCTGTTTCTCTTGCCCTCCGAACAACATTTGTAATAGTGCGGGGTGTGGGATGGACTCTTAAGGGAAAGCGTTCCGCGTATAGCCGCTAAGCTGCAGCCGCGTTGTGATGACACTCCCTGTAACTTAGCAGCATATCCACAATTTCATTATTCTCATAAGTATGAGCCATTTTCACAATCGAAATAGTCGCAAACTAATAAAATTACGTCGGAAAGGTATGACACAAGTAATCGACAAGAAATTGGCAACCCATTGCTTGACATAAAAACATAAACATACTTTTAACCGATAATTTTTTGCAGGTGGTTCAGTTTTTGGATCCTTTTTTTTTCAGGTACTTATATCAAGCGATTTGAAAATGTTGCTTCTTTTATTGAAAATAATACCTACTGATACATTTTTTTCATTACATTTGAATTGTAGTAATGTAAGTAATTGGCCTTACTTTAATACAAATTAGTCAAAAACGAATTTTACATACAAAACACCATATCAGATTTTAGCGATTTTGCCATGCATCAAAATGGCTTTTATTTCTTTAAACGAAAACCGTTCGTCGTATGAACAAATATCAAGAGACCAAATTAACTCCAAAGTAAATCAGTATTACAAACATAATATTGATTTTAAGAAAAAGCAGTGGCGTACTTTTTTTTTCTTTAAAACAATTCAATACAAATCCTGTTCGAACGCCACTGGTAGAAATTTTTTGAAAACTTTTACATCAAAAAATGTAATTTAATGGTCAAAAGAAGTGTACCAAATTTTGTGGAAATATCTGGAGGGGTAGGAAAGTTATGATAAAAAAGGCATTTTTTCCTTAAAACTTTAACACCCTGTATCTCGGAAACGAAGCATTTTCGGACATAATTTTATTTGAAAAATTTTCTTATTTTCTTGCATTCTATACGGTGTTAAAAGGAAAGTATCATCTTAAAAATCCCCCTGTATAAGAGAAGATATTACTACTATCTTTGCTTAACACATTTAATGACAATTTCTACTACCTAATGAAGGTATTCAAGTGGATAACAGGTTTAGTATGTGCTTCTCTTTGGGTTCAACTGTCTGAAATGATCCCAAATGATATGGAAGGCAAAGATTCTTGCATAACTGTCAAACTTTCCCTTTCCAAATTAAAAATTTGAAGAACATTTGCAAGTACATACTGTGGAGACTTTTGGTCAGTAACACCATAGACAATATAGCTTATCGCTTCAGACCGCGCGCTAATTGCTGGAAATTGGCAACCTAAAACAAATGCAGGGTCTTGTTAGCCGGCATCCAACAATAAAATTTAGCGTGGTAACTCTTCTATTCAATAATAAGAGGTAGTTCTAGCGGTGGCTTTGTTAGCAAATAATAACTACCAAATAAATTGAATACATTTAATTATGTAATTGAAAAGTTATATGGAATTTATCTTTTGTTTGAAAATGACATTGGTGTTAAACGCTAAATAAAATAAATTAAGTTAGAATTAAAACTATGAATGTAGCTAATTAATTATTTATTTCAAAAATAAATTTAAAAATGTAAAATTTTCTTAAGAATGTACCTTAATTTTTTATATAATAAAATTGTTGAGACCTCTAGGGGTGGTTGAATAAATTTATTTAAAAAAGAGCAACAAATTGCCAATCAATGAGAGATAATGTGTTCGTTACTGCTGTTACAATTTTTGACTAACTTTTTTGTTTTTCGACATACGGACTTCGGATCTTTTCCATCCAACGCAGAACGAATAATCAGAGCCATGGGTGTGGGAAGATTTTTTAAATTATTTTTTCGATTAAACGCACAGTTTCCGAGTTATAACCCTTTTTTTATTCTATGTCACACGTCGTTGGTCCCGAATTTATTTTTTGACATACGGACTTCGGACTCGATCACCAATTAGAACCAAGAAAGATTTTCTGATAATTCGAGTTACAAGCAAAAACAGTTTTTTTTTTCTTTCATTTATTGTGACACCCCACTCTGCATCACCCACCGAGTGCTCTACTCAGAACCAAAGGGAGATTGTTTATATTTCCAGCTATTTGCGAGTTACGAGGAAAAACTGTTTTTTATCTCATACTAGTGACGTCATAGCTCGATGACGAAGGCTAAAAATGCCACGCGTTCTATCCCACACTCCCTCCCTAGGTGTCCTGAAGATGCTGGGGAAGTCCCAGAAACTCCTGAAGACAGCAGAGAGAGAGAGAGAGAGAAAAGCCCTCTATGACGACACAATCGCTCTATCTCTATCGCACACTATAACTCTATCTCTCTCGCACACAATCAGACAAAAATGGCAGAAACGAACCTTCCTTTAAAAATACATGGGATTTATCATTATGAGAATAAAACATAAACTGTATGATTCAAATAATATTAATGTGTGAAAGTTCTTCAGAAACATCGGCAAATTTATTTTGGAAGAATCCCGTCAACGAACACAAAAAAAATATTAGAAACTTTAGGTGCCCAGAAAATAGCTCCGATCTCAGCCCCTTAGACATATTTTTGTGGGGACACTTCGACAAAATGTATTATTAAAGACCTTAAAATTTACAAGTATTAAAAGAAAAAATACAGGACGAAATGTTTGATAATTATTCTGAATTTGTTTTTAAGGCAATAAATAGTAAATTAAAACATATTTTATAGTAATGACTTGCATGTGAAAAGTTTATAAAAATTGGTAGGTATTTTAATGTTATTTAATTAAGCAAATTTTGATAATGTCAAAACAAATAAAGGAAACGTCATACATTTGTATTTAAAATTAAGTCCGTAAGTACGCGTGACAACATCGCCAAACTATTGTTTATATGTTGTTAGGATACGCGTAGGAATGCGGGCCGCTGCATTTGATTCTTCCTAAAATTCTGCTGCTGGTGTACTCTATCGGCAATTCGGAAATTTAAAACTGCTGTCCTAGTAGCGATCTGGAGTAAAGCTATATTGTCTATGGTAACACAAAACCAACAACTTTGCCACCACAATTTGAGCCAATTTGATCAAACCCACATTTTTTATTCAAAACAAGCACAAACAAGTATAGAAACAGACAGGCCCGACGGAGGGGTAAATAAATAATTACAAAAATTCCGACCTTGATAGCATCGATTCTAAATCCACCAAATACAGTAAAATACAATACTCATAGCCTTTAAATTTGGTCGGTTATTTTATTCCATCATACTGTACCTACATGTCGTTCAATGTAATGATTACTGATAACTTTTACATTGTTCCGGATTGTTATTGTGTTGTATTAAAGTGCTCTTAACTTTTCTTGTAGCTTCTGGTTTTTGCTGGTCAAACTTTGAAATAACGAACTTTTCCTGTTGGGATCCCTTCAAGTAGTTGCTGGGGAATGTCGGGTCAACTCGTTTAAAATTTCCTAATTCCTTTAGGTGACTCGAGATGCAGCTCTTGTACTTCCTGTTTGTTTGCAATAGTTCTTATGGATTGTATGACTTTAAGTATGGTATGTCATTACCACTGAAGCATTAGCAGTTGAGTAAGAAAGGCTCGAATGCAACATTTTTATTAATTTGGTTCTTCATAAGATTGTTCAAGTTTTTATGAATTCAAGGAAAGTAATTTATTTAAATTTTTGTTTCATTTAACCCCTGCAATGATTGAGGCCATACTGAGCTTCGAGTACTGGTATATTATTCGAAACAGTGTTGAAATGTGGTTTTAATGATATTGAATCAAAGATTGACGTCAACAGGAGTTGTCACAAATTATACAGGCAGTTATTTTATATAAGCCAGGCTGCTGACATAATCCACCTTGGTTGCATCTTTGTTTGCAGTAAATTTATCTATTTACACTCCTAATCTCGCCTGCAGGCTTTATTAATTCGGATGTTGCCTGATACCGTGGTAATTAATTTGCTAAAAGCGATTAACATTGCCAATATCGAAGGCGGGTAGGAGATAATTATCTCTGTCAAGAACTGGGCTAAATAACTTTACGAGCCAATCGAGAGCATAAATAAAATGTTAATTAATAGTGCACCAACAAGGCGCCGTGTATTATTCTAAGTAAAATATTTACCTTAGTGTTGAATAAAATTGTCATTTCCAAATCTGTTTTATTGTAATGCGTTGCGTGATGGTAATAGTTTAAATAACTAGATGGATTTCACAAGGTCTAACGACACTTACAGTGTACGATAATTCAATAAACAAATAAATCTAAATAAAAAATTTAGATTTTGGAACTATAGTCTGTTTAGAAATGAATGAGAGTAATAAAAGCTTATTATGTATGCAAATCGTAAATAAATGTAGTACTGGTGCTTATATTCAATATTTTTATATTATGTATTATCGGTATAGGATGAGGTATACTTTTATAAAAACCTTGTGCGATCGGACTGTACTAAATTGTAGCAGGTAGCAAAAATTTAATCCCCGACAGTCCGTCTTTGTCTATACCGTTTCAATTTCTCGGTCCATTTCTCTTATAAGTAAACAATATAAAAACAGCATTTCAAAACATGAGGCTACTTTAAGCATCATAACCGGGTTAAGAGGGTTTTTAGTAATTCAAATAAAATTATTCAATATTATTATCAAAATATTTATTTAAATTTAATGAATAGACTTTTATTCCACACAAAAATATATGTATTTTGAAAATTCAAATTATGGTGAGTAAATGTAGTGTTGTATAAATGTACAATAAAGAAAATAAAAAAGTAGGTATATTAAAATTCATCCTCTGAATATTCTGATGAATTATCTTCGTCTCCTAGATTGATAACGATAGGTTCCACAGTAACGTCAATTAAATTATCGAGTTCCCACATTTTCTCCTCTTCTTTTTGTACATGATGTATACATCTTTGCCAGTTATCTGCAGTTACTCGTTCCAAGGAATTTTTTAACAAAATTTTCACGTCACTTAATTTAAACGTCGTATTATTTCGCGCTACATCTCCTTTTACCTGCGCCCAGACTAATTCGATTGGGTTAAGTTCACAGTGATAAGGTGGTAACCGTAGTACCGTTATTTGGCGATTTGTTGCCATTTCATCGATAACATATTTTTTCTGATCTTTATTAAGATTGACAAGTGTCAAAAGTTCCTTTTTCACCATATTTGTTTCAAAAGAAATGTTTTTTCCGGATAACCATTGAATTATATCGGCTTTCCTCCAAGCAGTCGTAGGCGTCCGCTCGGTCTGCCGTGAATGGTAACTGGCATTATCCATGACAATTACAGACCCCGGAGGAATAAGATCCAACATCTGTGTAAAATACTCTTCGAAAACATCTGCGTTCATGTCTTCGTGATAGTCACCTGTATTTTTAGATTCAAATAAAAGTAAACCGCCATCTACAAAACCACTGGCACTACCTATATGTGTCACTATTAATCTTCGCCCTTTACCTGAAGGTGCCTTGAACCCTGTTGAAAGTCCATCCAAAAATGCTTGTCGAAAACTTTTTACATTTTTATCTTGCCATACTTTTGTTACAGTATATCCCTCGTTGACCCAAGTTTCGTCTAGATAATAAATATTCCTCCCTTCGTCACGGAATTTTCTAATTGATCTTAAGTAGGATCTTCGCCAACAAATAATTTCATCTTTATCGATAAGAACTGACTTCCTGTTCTGCTTTTCCCAGCAAAAATTCAACTCTCGTAAGACGGCCCATAATTTGCTTCTACTGATTTTTGGCAAATCGTTGTCCTCTGAAAGTTCACTTAAAATTTTGTTTAGCGTTGGTATTTCTTTTTTAAAATAAAATGAGTGTACTTTTCTGCGAATGACATTTTTGAAGAAATCATCTATAACGACTTTTGACCTCCCTGTAGATGATTTTGGGGGATTTACAGTATCTTGTTCATTTTTTGTTTCCTTTAAAAGTCTGTAGATAGTCGATTTTCCAATCCCTGTCATTTTGGAACACTTTTCCACGATGTCGTCAACACTGTTGGTAGGATTTTGGTGTTTCAATGCATTAAATACATTTAATATAATAATCTTCTCATTCTGAGACAGCGCACATCTTTTCACGCGTTTAGCAGGTACGTAATCTGATAAGCTCGACATTTTACCCAAACAATATTATATCCACTGGCACAATAGTCACTAAACACAAGTCGAATTTTACTCTACTGCACTAGCACGTCTTCGTATATTCAGCTCTAAGACTGGATTGATCTGTCACAATACACTGGCTCCTGCCCTATGATGTATCCAGTAAAATATACTAATGTACACCCATTACTTGTTAGCATTAGTGTTACCCGATAATTACCTGAAACGAAATATTACCACGCCCATGGCCGGTTCTTATCTCGGGGTTTTATTACTCTCTTTCATTTCCAAACAGACTATAATACGATGAATTTTTCGAGACAAATCGTGTGAATCGGGTTCGGGCTGAGGCAGTACAGTATTGGGGGTCATGAAGGCTTGCAAAAAATGTAATAAAATTTCCAGGGTCGTAATTAAAAAAATAAAGTTGATGATGGTCCTGGAGAGACAAAACGTTACATATAAAAATTGATTATGCCATTCGATAGAGGGCGAAAATTGGCCATGAGAAAGTGTTCTTATTTTTTCAATATCACCTCAAACAAGGCTGAAATGAAACAAAAACGGATTTTCAAAATTCCGGTTTTTTTCAAATGTTTCGAAAACTAATCATGTTAGCCTTGATTATTTAGGGGCATACTGTTGGTCCCCTGATTATGCAACTTTGCCCCCATTTAAGCTACTTCGTGCCTCTTACCGTTTCCGAGATCCCTGTAGTGAGAAGCGAATTTGTAACAGCCTGTATTTATTAGACAAATATAAAACTGTATTATTCTTGTAGAATATTACTGACTATAAAAAATAGTTATTTTACATTTGTACGTAGAATCGCAACCCAAAATCTTGGACAAACTGGTATTTGAATTTGCTCAGCCATTTTGGAGTAATTCAAAAAATATATTTAGGCCTTTATCAACTTGTATTTTTGTTACTAAATGTTTCCGGGCTAAAGATTTCCCTTAGAATGACATTTCGATCGTCCTGCTCCAGTTTGACACGATATTTTAGAAACACCCTGTATATTTTTATCCCCTCAGGGGGTATAACGGCAGGAAGTAGCAGAGAATAATGGAGGAGGCACAATAATCCCGAATGAGCCCCACATCTCCATATATTTTTCGTAGAATAAACTGGGTAATTTTAATAGGACACCGTCAAGGAAGGCAGCAGAGTAACTGAACATAAATTTCATAATAAGCTTCTCGTATCGGAACCTTTTGGAGAACGCGCGGGGCCAAGCTCATGCCTTGAATATAACTCAAAATTTGCGACCGGCATATGTGCTATTCAAAAGTAGTGCACGTATTGAGAAGGAAAATTTACAGCGATAAATTGTGTTCAGTATTGGACGCGTTTGTTACTAAAATTGAATCTTAAGTAAATATAGTAAGTGCCCGGAATATTAAATACGTTATATTAGAAGCGTTGGTTGTGTTTCATAAGTATTTTCTTTCATTTCATGTAAACAATTTTCATTATTAATTATCCCTGAATAGATGCCTGCATAACTTAGAAACATAGAAATAAATGTAGACATAGTTTTTCTTCGTTTAATAATAATAGCAATTATTTATTATAACTTTTCGAAACTTTTATCTATGATCAAGTTTATTCATATTATCTAACACGTTCTATTTCCTGGAGAGTCATTGATTTACACTAACTACGAAACAAATAGGGGTGTCGAAGACATAACCTACTAAGTGGTAGTATATTTTTACTTCTGTGAACAGTCTTTACAGTCCATAAATCTCTGAAATATCTTTAATCTCAATTTCGACTTGTTTGTCAAGAGTTATAACTTACTTTTGAATTTATACACAAACTGCAGGTTAACGTTTCTGAATACTTTTCCGAAGTTGGGAGTCCTGCGGTTTGTGGGGAATACAAATTTTGCATTTTAATATTGGGAAGTTTTGGAAGTTTCTTGAATATATTTTTTCTAAATAACTTTGAACTACATAAAGGGTATAATAAATAATTCAAGCCTTATCCTTAACGAGTCTACTCTCCTTCAAACCAAGCACTGATCCATTAGTAAATGACCTACCAAGTGACTCATTTTTTTATGCCGACTATTAGATATTGTACTTTGAGGTAAGTATTCTATATAGTTTTGTGATATAATATAAACAATTTTAACGGTAATATGTTTATATGTTCTAAGAAAGCTTCAGCATAAAGTTCGTAATATTTTCAATGAATCAACTCAGCTTTAAATCAGAATAACATTAAATTGAGTTCAGGGGGAATGTTACAAGTTTTTAGATAGAAATGCATAATTATTATTATTATACATAACCTTTAAATAGAAGTTCTTATGAGGAATTGCGATGTATTTTGAAGCTTATTGGTGACGAGGCATCCTAAAATTATTGTAATGTGAGACTGTTTTATTACATTTTACATCTTATTCATTTCACCAAAGTCTTCTCCATTTCAATCCTTCAAAACTTCGATATATTTAAAAAAAAATGAATATTTTATATAGAAATTACATTTCGCTAGTGAAAAAATATAAATTCAAGCAAAAACCAAAATAGACCTAAGACATTTTAAATTTTACACAAACATTCAGTTCTTAATTTGAGAAACTTTTTTTAATAGTGTTTTGGGATGTCATACATATACAGAAATTGCATTTTAGTGGTAACTAAATGCAGCTTTTTCTATATTTCTGAGACATACTGGGTTATACGGATTTGAAGTCATTGCACATTTTGCCATGCAATTAAGCAAACCTAAATCTCAGCAGGCCATTTTTCAACAGCAATATTTTTGTCTCTTACAAGGGTTGTCTCAGCCATCAAGGAAAACGGTGGATCTTGGACACAGCTTTCAAATTATTCTAAATTATAGTTTGACACGAATTTCTTATCTATTACCCATGGTAGGAAACCAGAAGTTTCTTCTTTTGTTACGTCTCTAATTGAAAATTTTTTAAATATATTTCAATAGTATCTTTCTAAGAAAATAATATGGAGATTCTCGCATACAAAAGAAAGCTAAAATTAAGGGTGAACTGAATTAACTTCAAGTTTCCAGCAATTATCGCCCTTTTTGCATTAGGTCGTTGCTTTATTCTATCTTCATTTCACTTTTCAAATTATCGCTTTAAAGTCGTGAGTGATGTTAGAATTATTTTGATCAATGTCCCTCAAAAAATTCAATGACTTCTTAGCAATACATTTTTAATATTTACTGATTTCCTTTTAAGACACATCAAAATGGTTTTAAAATGCTTGATATCTCTAAAATTACAATGTGAACAAAAATAGAGATATAAGAATCCAATAATCAGTCGACGATTTGTTCTGGCCATTTGTTTATAACAATACAAACAGGTCTTAATTTAAGTTCAAAATTGATAAATGTGAGTTTTCCATTGTAACTTATTATCTCTAATTCTATTTCTCCTGAAATAGTTAGATTTAATAATATCTGTTTGTAACGTTGTTTTGTAATTGGTCTTTAAAATTTGTTTTTTAAAAAAGTGGAATTTATCTTGTTGACAAAATTCTAATATGTTTTGGATAGTAATATGGTTCAATTTTCCTGTAGTTGTAATATCCTTGTAAGACCTGAATATGAGGTGTAAAGTTTGACCTCGAAACCGGTAGTCGTTTAAAAATAAAAGGATTGTGAAAAAATTGGACCTTTTCATATTTCTAAAATAAGTTATTAGGTCTTAATATTTTGGCGGATGAAACTTCTCTGCATATCCTGGGCGAGTGCCCGGAATTTGCACGTAGCAGAATGGCGCTCCTTGGGAGACCCTATTTGGAACCCAAGGAGCTGAGAGAAGTGTCAGCAAGGAAGCTTTTGGACTTTGTAAAAAGGACAAATCTACTTGCTGAATAGGACTAGTAGTGGGACGCACAATAGGCCTAATTAGGCCGCAGTGCTATGGGACTTTTAAAGGACCAACCACTAGATGATGAAGATGATGATGAAGATGAATATGAGGTGTAAAGTTTGACCTCGAAACCGGTAGTCGTTTAAAAATAAAAGGATTGTGAAAAAATTGGAACTTTTCTTATTTCTAAAATAAGTTATTAGGTCTTAATATTTTGGGCACATCATTATTATTCATACGAATGTTTGACATTAACTTATATGCGAATGTACGAATGTTGTACATAATAAAGAACAGAGCTTTGTGGGGTTGATAGTTTCAATTGCTGGAGGTATCACATGTAGTACTGAGACAAGTACTTGGGCTATTCGCTAACAAGTGGTATGACGTCACGACATGGCTTTGTTGCGTTTTCCCCTTCTCAGTTTTTATTAAATCTATCGAGAACAAAAACTGACCTCTTGCAAATTAACTAACATAATGAATTTAAAAAATTCTCTTTAACTTTGATTCACTGTAAGTATTTTTTAATATGCTTGCGGCCTAGTGCCACAAACCCGTTCAAATGTTTTTATTTCTGTCACATAAAAGATAATACGTTTTCCGTAAACAAACCTTCTCCAAATATTTGCGGCCACTCCACAAAGCCTGCGTTTTGGTGTGTTTCAAATATTGTTTGTGCATATATTCCGTGGCATTAAAATACCTTTCAGTTTTTTCCTAAAATTAAATTTGGCTTAAAAGGTAACATTCTTTGCTCTCCTCCACGTAACTGCCTTTGGCTTTTATGCCCTCGCAGTTTTTCATTTCGAAATTCCACGTGTTTACTTATGTTAAAATCCAATTTCTTTGCAATGTCACCGGGAAAGCCAAATACAATAACGCAATCATAAGTTATAAACAGCTTTTTTTCGCGCGCGTAACGGCGTTAGTGGAAACGAGTTACAATGCCAATTGAATTTAATGTCGGAAAGTATGCTAAAATGAAGTATAACTCCATTCTGGGCTGTCACATCTCAATTCAGGACGACAATATCGCATTTATGTCCCAGTGATAACGTAAAATACACATCCGGAATCTTTAAGGAGTGTTCGGAGGAGATCTCTGTGAATGCCGTCAACGGGATATGAATTTCAGGCTATTGTAGCGAATGCTAAATGGACCCGAATCCAAAAACACCCTTCTTACAGCGAAGCGCCGCGGTTTTCCCCAAAAATTTATTCTCCCCCTATCATCTGAAATCTATTGACTAGCTCCTGTCTGGATGTAATTCCCTCTAAATGCTGTCAGTTTTATGGTAATTCTCGTTTATTACGTATATAACTTAATTTGTGCCTGATGTTTTTAGTAACGCAGTATTAATTTTGTATTTTGTGTTGTATACGTAAATGTGTATGTAAATATCGTATTGTAGGTTGCATAATCAAATTTATCCTACGCTTACGTATCCTTAACGACAAAGAAACCAACATATTTATATGGAAAACAACATAAAGAAACGAATACAGTTGGAATAGAGAAATTAAAGGGAAATTAGAATCAACGTAAAAACAATACAATACTAACAAGAAAATAATACAGCTCTTTAAAGATCAAGAACATATAACCCCTATCTTTTTAAATCACGGACATTATTACATGATTTAAAAAATTGATACAGGAAAAGGGAACTAAACGGTTTCCCAAACGTAAAGCAAGATTTAAATTGTTCGCCATTTCAATTCCGATGAATTGGCAGCATTGGGCAGAGTCACATGTTGTAGTGAACACTTTGCTTTTAGACAAAATGGAGCGGTATAAGGATGAGCAAGTGAAGATTGTGAAAGTTCATTATAAGTATGGAGAGTGTGTAGCTGAGATTGTGCGCAAATTACGTGGAATTTTCGGTAGAAGGGACGCCCCGAATGAAGGAAATGTGAAAAAATTAGTTGCCTAATGTGAAGAAACAGATTCTGTTGCAGACAGTAAAAAAACAGTAGTTGTAACAGTGTTTAGTTTGAAGAAATAAAATAACGGGTACGAAATAC
Organism: Anoplophora glabripennis; assembly: GCF_000390285.2. Taxonomy (NCBI): domain Eukaryota; kingdom Metazoa; phylum Arthropoda; class Insecta; order Coleoptera; family Cerambycidae; genus Anoplophora; species Anoplophora glabripennis. Next base: position 421,760 of record NW_019416373.1, on the reverse strand, counting down.
TGAGACAGAGAAATTCAGATCGGAATCAAGAAGTGTATCGAAAGAAAGCTTAAGAAGGAACAATTTTCATATACATATAAAGACAATTTCAATATAAACATAACATTTCACATAAATTTCGATTTTAACATAAACAATTGAATACACAGTGCAAACTCAGAAAAATATATCAAATTGATTAAAATCTGTACTATATTAAACAAAAGTGAGGTTAAAGTCACAAGTGCAAGTATGGGAAAAGTAACTCGACAAAACAAAACAAAAAAAGAACAAAATCAGAAAACCAACAACAAAAAGTGCAGTACAGGGAATGATGATGTCCAAATTTTTTGTTTGTTATGAAATAAACGTAAGTTTACAAAACTTGTGTTGTTTTTTAAAAAAATTTAGATTAACAAAAATAAAAATTGACAGCTACAAATTCTGATAGTGTAAGCACAATATAAAAATATGTATATTGAATCAGATTGCCTGGAAGAGTAGAACTTGCTTCTGCCAAAACAGAAGTCTGCAAATAATTCAAAACAATACAAAAAGTAACATAAATTTATTAATAAATAAATTTTTATTGGCACAAATTCATAGTCACACACATTTTCTACGTAAAACACATTGGCAAAAATTTTAAAAAAAATAAGTAAATGCTGATTAACAAAAAAATGCGTAAATATTTGGAACTGCTGAAGTCGAGAGGGAATAACACGTCGTTTTATCACGTAATAAATAACAACAAATGTTTAATATTGCCATTTTCAACCTCCTAAAGTCGTCCTAACGTAAACTGATAATTCTTCTACTCTAATGACTTCTCAGTCATGCAAAATGTTTTACAAAAACAAAATCGCCAAAAACAAAAATTAAAGAATTTAAGACTATAGAATGGAATCAGACGGATGCATGCTATTCGCCTACTAAGAAATTTAATACATAAATATTTTTGCTTCATCATACTCTGGTTTATGTTGATGCTACCAACAGGTACTTCAAGGAAAACATTAAATCAATTTCTAGAAAACTCAAATAACGTGAAAGGTATTAAAAAAAATGAATCACACTGTCAGCCCAAACATTAATGGAGAACGATGTTGTCATATCGTCGTTATTATTATAACTGTCCATTATTCTGTGTCCTTTGCAACATTTGGTGCTTAGTAAAATAAAAAAATTAACGTACGTTCGTTCTGCATCCACAGTATTTTGTCTACATTCACAGTATACCAATAGCGCATCTAGCAATTCATAATAGTAAAATAACAATAACGCTCGATTGCTATAATTGTACACGCTCTAGATTAATAACTTTGCACTAAAGACTTTTAGCAGCTCAAGGATGGCAGTTAAGAAACAACTAATATTCATGCGAGCTGGAATATATCACCGAAACAAAACAAAACATTCATAACCTCTGTTTAGATATTTTCCAGAAGTAATAAAGAAAATTCAATGAAGATATTGTAGGATAGTGACAAAGTCTGTGTATACAGTGTAAGATTGAAAGAGCCACTTTCCGATTAGGGCTAAATCGACATTTTCCTCGTTAAAAACGTTGCCAATAAGTCCCTCATATTTCCGACGTACTACGATTTAATTCATTAAAGAATACCTAGCATCTTCGGAAAAGATTAGAAGGAAATAAATGATGACAACGTTGAGAAAACGATCGGTGTCCTCAGCCTCCCTTATACACTCGACTTCCTCTCCTGGTGAGATTATCGAAGACATCGACAGAAGGAATTTCTCTAAAGCCGGGGAATCATTTTGTTTTTTTTTGCGTTGACAGGCTATTTCATATCAATAATCTCCTTCCGTGTTAAGTTATTGTATGCTTGCACGTTCTGGGTTTGTTGACATTTCAGTATTTGTTCAATTGTCGTTATCTCGGCATCTCAGATAAAACTGGGTATAAATTTATGGATCAAAGGCACACAAGAGTGGTTAACGAGGGTTAGATTAGTTTCTGGTTACTAGAAATCACTTATTTTCCTTAGTTTGGTGTGTTGATACATGAAGTACATGGAAGGTTAGCGATAACGTAAGAATTTGGTTTATTTATACTTTGCTGTCTTGTTATAGGTTAAAGTTTTCCTCCAAAAACTTCATGTGTATCGTAAAGGATCGTACAACAATAGTAAAATTAATTAATGTATATTAGAATGAAAATATTTCAGAAAAATGTAATATAAAATTAAGAAAGCGTGAAATTAGAAAACAGAATCCAAATTGATAAAATTAAAAAACATAAAAATTAAGCTGACAAAAAAGTTACAAAATAAACAGCAATAAAATTAAAGAAGCAGAAAAATTTCCAAAATTTTTAAGCGATCTTTTAACGGCTGTAACTTCGTGAACAGTGGTCGTATCGAGAAAAAAATTATTATCTTGAAAATTAATTTGAAACAAAAATAAAATTTTCACGTCCAGAAAAAAAAAATTTTTCTAAGTTTTAAAAAAAAAATTTGATTCTTTTCAAAATTTCGAATTTTATTTCGATATTTTTTTGAAAATTTTTGCTTTGCAATATTTCTTTTCATTGCGGCGAGAGTGATGCAAAAAAAATCCTCAAGATTTCAAAACTAGAATTTTTAAGCTTCAAGATGCTTCTTTTTTTCTGGATACGACCATTATTAGTTACAGTCTTTCAAAAATTACTAAAAAAATTTGGAAATTTTTCTACTCCTTTCGTCGTTGAGTGTATGTAATCCAGGAAAAGGTTTCATATGCATAAAAACAAGAAATTATCGATTAAAAAGACAAATTAGGAGAAATATTTGTAAAGAATTGTATAAAAGTAAAAAGTTCCAACAAAACTTATGAAGGAGTTAACAGTGTATATAAAAAATGTATTTTCAACTTGGGTTGAAATTTCGAAAAACCGACAATTTTCTGTAACACTAGCAGTTGCGCCCTCTAGCGGTGAAGTTACAAACTTGAAACTATTTTAAATCAGTTTCTTTTAGTTCAAGCGAAGCAGAAAAACTTTCTATAAAATTTTTCTATGCAATATGGGCATTCTAGAAAACTCTTCGACATTTGTTTTGTAAAAATCTATTTAATCGTTACAATTCGCCGAAATTTACTTTGGTTTAATTAGAGACCTTATTAAAACAAATACAAATTTAAGGACATCACAATCACAAAATTGCAAAATTATTTATTTAATTAAGTAAACACTTGCCACTTTCTATGAATTGGGAAAAGTTTCCTTAATAAGTTACAGATTAAACAAAATACCTGGTAGGCAAGCTACAGCAAAACAACAAACACGAACAAATGTGCGAAAATGGATTTTTAGTTAAGTAAAGTAAATAAAAGCATATGCTTTTATTATATAATCATCCGAGCAAACAAGAGCAGACAATATTTTCAATCAGAAAGATTATATAGCAAGGCACCTATTTATGGGAAAAAATAATTTACTTCATTATCTCACCAAGTATTATTTTACACATTTGGCAGAATCATCATACAACAAAGTTCACCCACGTATGTGTACTCTTCCAACGTATAATCTATTCATGTTTATTTTTAATTTTAACGATAGTCGCCAAGGGGCATAAAATGTGTAACAATTTATTATACAAATATAATATACAATTTATTCTTTACAGTGTTGATAAATATACGCAGTTTTATTTAAAATAAATATTAATTTCATGATACAAATGTTATGTGTCACGTTCTTTAATGAAGTTGCCTGTAATAAACATGTTTTTATCTTTCTTTCTAAAAGTAGGTAATGCTTGTTCATTAATGTTCACTATCCATAAACAAAAGTTACTGATGAGATAGATAAAATGGTAAATACTGTCATGGCTACTTCATTTTTCTTAAAAGTAGTTGATTGTGAGCGGAATTTATCATTTCTCATTGAATGAATCAAGAATGTTTAACACGTTTTGAAAAAAATACAAAAACATCTTTGAACGAATTGTGGAAAAGACAGGAACAGTAGCACAAAAAAAAGTAAATGATCTTCGAGATTTGTGCCTGGCAGAGAATGGAGCAGAGTTCCTAATATCATGGCTAAAAAAAATACTAAGCAAGCCGAAAAATTGAGAGCTTTTTACTATCAGTACAGAAATAAGGAATAATTTTCTAACGATGAAGAATGTTTCTTAGGTTACTACAATGATATTGTTGGGTGAATCACTTCAAACATGGATGTTATAAACCTAACGCACATTGAAACAAGCGTGCCGTAATTTGAGGATAGTCTTACATAGGTCAAATACGAATAACATAAATGGCTCTACATTTTACCTTGAACTGAACTTAAACTAGATCTGATCGAGTCAAACGGACACCGGATTCGGATTCGGCGACTACAAAAATGTATACAGGGTAGCCCATCGAAAACGTACCGCAAGGCATTACAAGGTAGTAAAGAACTTTTCGGCAAAATCCAAAAACAGGTCAAATTTATTTCTGAGGGGGCAACTTTTGGATCAAAAAGCATACCAAAATCTTCAACGCCCTAAGTGGGGGTGCTATCCCCTAAATTTTTTCAAATGGGAATGGGGGTCAAGTGGGGGTTATTAGAAAGGGCTTTTAATTGTCTATACATCGATTCTTACTTTTTAAAAATCGATTCATTATTTTTAAAAATTAAATTTAAAAATACGAACAATATTTTTGACGAGAAATGCGAAAATCGATTTAATTTTACTTCAAAACTTACGGTATTAGTCAAGTAAATGCTGAAAATGTTGTCCGCCAACTTGCATACAATGATACAGGTTGTCTTCAAACCGTTGTCGAACATTCTGGAGCACTTGCGGTGTTACTTCGCGACATACATTAATGATTCGTCCTCGCAGATCTTCCAAGGTATCAGGTGGAGTGCTGTAAACTTTGCTTTTAATGTGCCCCCAGAGAAAGAAATCTAAAGGATTTAAGTCGGGTGACCGAGGGGGCCACTCAATTGCACCTCTTCGTCCTATCCAGCGTCNAAGAGGTGCAATTGAGTGGCCCCCTCGGTCACCCGACTTAAATCCTTTAGATTTCTTTCTCTGGGGGCACATTAAAAGCAAAGTTTACAGCACTCCACCTGATACCTTGGAAGATCTGCGAGGACGAATCATTAATGTATGTCGCGAAGTAACACCGCAAGTGCTCCAGAATGTTCGACAACGGTTTGAAGACAACCTGTATCATTGTATGCAAGTTGGCGGACAACATTTTCAGCATTTACTTGACTAATACCGTAAGTTTTGAAGTAAAATTAAATCGATTTTCGCATTTCTCGTCAAAAATATTGTTCGTATTTTCAAAGCTGCATATTTTCTAAAATAATGGATCGATTTTCAAAAAGTAAGAATCGATGTATAGAGAATTAAAAGCCCTTTCTAATGACCCCCCACTTGACCCCCATTCCCATTTAAAAAAATTTGAGGGATGGCACCCCCACTTAGGGGGTTGAAGATTTTGCTATGCTTTTTGCGCCAAAAGTTGTCCCCCTCAGATGCAAACTTTACCTTTTTTGGATTCTGCCGAAAAGTTCATTACTACCCTATAATGCCTTGCGTTTTCGATGGGCTACCCTGTATATACGTAGCTTTAGTTTGTTGACAATTGATTTTCTACATTTGACCTTCAACTGACCTTAAACCAGAGCTAATCGTGTCAAACGAACACACACCCTGTAGTGTATTTTAAGTAATTTTTAAGTACACCACTAGGTTACAATAGGATCAGTTTCACTATAAAACATTTTCTTGCATACTTGATCTAATCACGAATTTGTGGCATTTTCAAGCATTTGATCCCACTGTGCGCCGGTTTTCTTACATTTAGCGCACTTTACGGAATCCACTTTGCATAATATCAAGAGTACTTCGCGGGTATATTAAGATTCGAGTACAAAGTCCGTAATTGGTTAGAAAATCACGGAAAACTCCTAGAGCACGTCGGAAACTGTGATTAATTATTGTATTCCGTATGACTCCGAGGATGCTAACTAGTAGCTGAGAACAGGTTTTGATTTATGTTTATTCAGGTGAACGGAAGCGGCACAATGCTACATCTAATTAAATTAAGTTTCATCAGAACAGTTGCGTAAGTTATTAATTATTACTAACTTATAGCTCTGCGCCTAACTGACGGATGGGATGATTGAATCAGCAAGCCGGAAAGGCGTACGAGATGAACCCTTTGCACCTAGAGCTGGAAACCCACACGCTGATTCCCCTTGAAGGAATTGAAGTTCATTTTCCGGCGAGGGCAAACATTTAAATGAGCATGCAACATTTCAATTTCAATATTTCAAAAATGTTGGCTCTCACTTTTCAAGTGAAAGATTAAAACCTTGGTTAATCTGAAACTGTCTCCAAATCAACTCGTAATTTATGTTCAAATATGCAGGGTGATTCAGTTATAATGTCATTAATTTTAAGGGAAGATTGGGAAAAATGAGTAGAATAGGAATTCGTGATTAAAAAAAAATTAAATGGGTAATGCTGAAAAAAATATGTTCAAATCATTATTTAAACCCCTTCTCAGACCGCTACTGACCGATGACCCACAAAGGTATGTCGAGAGTGAATCCTGAACTACCGTATTAATCGGTCACTAACCTAGCTGTTACTGCGTTTTTAATCCGTATTGAACGACAAGGAATAAGATATTTATTTTAAATTTGAAATATTAACAAGTATTATTTATTTATTAATGAAAACAAATGTATAAGGATAATAATTATAGTATTATATTAAGTTAATTATTTATTTTATAGTACGTATACCTACCCAGTGACATTTTGCTTTTCAAAGAATAATATGGTACCTACCTATTGATGAAACTTGGACTAGTAACTTATTTAATTAAATATAAAAATTCATTGATATTCAAGTCTGTCAGCCAGTGGCAGAGATATTAGAAGGTGCTGACTCTTTTCGAAATTAGTTAAGGGTACTTAATTCCCACCGTTATTTTTCCCCCTTTAAAGTTTGTACAAGTACTTAATAAACACCCTGTATTACATAAAATTTGCGCCATGTTACGTATGAAAGCCAATGAAGGGCTGACTTTTGTTGTGTTTTGTGTGTATAGATTATAACAATTTTATCTTGACAGGTTGTTGGTTAAGCCTATTTTATAGTAACTAAAATAACCCATTTTTTAAAACACCTGTTTATTTGTTTTTGTTTTGAGTAATTTTATAGAATCGATTTTAAATAGTGTTATTTTAAACTTTATGTAATGTAATTCAAATGACTGAAACTAATTGTTCAAGCATTTAGATTGTTCTTTATTTTGAAAACAAATTTGGGTAATAATTTTCTTGACACATGACTTGGCACACCTTCAATTTGTCGGTGTGCATGGATAAATGATTTATTTTCAATGTGAAAAATGAAAATTGAAGTCTCCGTAAATATTATTATATTATTTAATTATATTACATAATTATGCAGTTCCTGAATATTAAAAGTCTTGTATTCTAACACAAGATCGCAGATTCCGAAAATGCTATCGGTTTTTAAATGGCACCGTTGTCTGTAAGTAAGCTTTTTAAAAATTAGACAACAAAAAATTCTAAAATTTTTCATATATTCAAAGACAATGAACTTAAATCTTGTTCTAATATTTCCACATGCCTACCCTACACAATATTCATAAATTATTCAATAAATATAGTTAGATATTCTACATATAACATTAAATTCTCATCTATAAAACCAACTTGGTGGTGTAAAAAGTTTTACGATAACCATAAATTTCCATCCAATAGATGGAGCAATTAAATAATTTCATCCTAGCATCATCTAGGACGACGATGTAATATGAAACCGACATCTGTAGCATATGGAACGTAGATATTTACATATTGTTCACGACTTGAAACAATATGGGACATAAAATGAGACAATTTAATTATTTCTATAAAATTCTATGAAATATTTATGAGCCGTTGTTATACGTTATACATCTAACACGCGGGGGTCTCAATAATCACCACAAGGTGTCGCTTTATTCTGCCAGCGCAGCGTGAGCCTTACGACTAGAGATGGCATAATTTACATCGACTCAGCAGCTAAGAAATCAAGCGCTATAAGAAATCGACCAAAAAAAACAGCACAAGCAACTTGTCTATTTCAAAAAGGTATTTCTTACACTATAAAAAAAAATTGGCGTGAGTGAAAGCAACAAAGGTACGGATTGAGCATTTTGATAAATTTACTCATTTGTGATAATATTTGAACTAAAACTAAGTACTTTCACTCAAATATAGATACCCGTTAAATAAATTCTGAAGATAAACTCGTATTTAGTACTCTTGTAGCTAAATTGAAGTAAATGTCCTCATCATTGAGTAACCCTTTGTACCCCATTCCATAGTTGTCGTGCGTTGTCTCTGTTTATTCCCATTTTCCCCATTAGGTCATCTCGTGGAGTGGTGTATGGCGTGTAGTGCTGGACAAGTGTCCGTTAATCCGGTTATTTTGGTGAAAGTTATGTTTAAATGCAGTGGTTTATTACAATAATTAAAAACAATAATATATCGAGTCTCGATAAATATTTGGTTAAATAAATGGATACTTTCTATCAAATTTCTATTCCCACTGATAATGGGTTTAGTTCATAACTTTCACTTTGTTTTTTACTAATTTAATATGTTTTTTACAGTATTTTCATTAATAGAATTTATTACATTTTTTTTCTTAATGTAAATGTTTACTTTGATAAGCAATCTTTAACAATTGACGGTTTATTTTGTAAAAAACAAATTGTCTCCAAATTTTCTTAAAAAAACATAGATACTCTTAGAACTAGCTCACATTGACTGCCTCTAGTCCTTATTGGTTTATCTTCCACTTGTTTTCTTTCAACTACTAGATACCTGCATTCTGCTTCTATTTGTTTGCGCTGCTCAGTAGGTTATCACTTTCCCAGACTTGCTAGGTTTACCACTTTTAATTGTTTGGTGTGTTGCTGTTTGCTGGAATTCAGTTCTGTTCTACTATTAATAGTAATTTTCTTGGATCCTTCTAGGTTTCTATTACTACTTGTTTTTTTTTGTCTTTAGAACTGCACCCTTAAGACTGTTGACTTTGTTTATTCTTTGTTTTCCTTATTTGGTTTCTTTTTGTCGTACTTTCACTTATACTTTTAATTTACATATTAGTTTTATTTTAAATTTCTCCTATTTGATTTTCTGTATTGGCATTACTTTAAGATGTGATTGTACAATCGCATTTTTTATTTTCTAAAAACCAACACGGATTGTTGTCTGTCTGACAACAATCTGTAGATATATGTTTATATATTTCCAACTCCAATTTTCCATTCATAAATTTTTTATAAACATTTGTATAACGTAATAAAACGACAGGTAGATCGATCCGATCGGATAATTAGAAATGAAGAAAAGCCGGAAAAATCTGAATATTAGTTTTGGCACAATTGCAATTTGAATATTTTGCTGCACTTATTTGCAAAATTTCTGGATGCGTTGGAGATGATTCCATTTTAATTTTCCAGCCGGATTTTAAAAGTAAACTTTATTCTCTAATTAATATTTTACTATTGGACAAACAATTTATATAAACAAATAATAATTTGCATAAAAAATTAATTAATTATATCCTGTGGACATAATTTTATTTTAGATTTTACTCGGTACGGTCCTGACTTGTACGGCTTCATGCCGACCCCGTTACTTAGTATAAAAAAAATGTGTTGATATTGGCATAGAAAAAACATGTGAAGAACAAACATTAATCTTGCACAAAAATAATAAAGGGTTCGACTTTTCGTATGTTTGCCGTGAAAATTAAGGACATCGCCATAGCCCGGAGCCGCGCAAACTTATAACCGCCTACTATGAGCTGCAGAGGTTCCTCTTCGAATGGCAAAACCAAGGCGAGTGCTCATTGGCCCCTGACAGGAATACCTCCGGGGCATATTCATCCAACACTTCGCCTATATGACTGCCGCCTCTAACCGTATAACTAAAGATTTATGTGATGTGGGTTCTGTTCTAAATGTCGCCGGATTAAGCGGCAGTCGGCTGTGGCTTCAAACTACTTTTTAAGGATCGCAATAGATTTAAATTTTCATGTGAGGAAGTATCAAGGCGTGGGGGAAGTTTCTGTTCTGTTTCTTTTTAAAAAAAGCATATATTTCAGTATTAGCTCTCGCAGTTTTTAATTTTTAAATGTTTTTCTTTAAATATTTGAATTAATTTGAATTAGTTTAATAGCTCCAAAATAGAGTAAGAATATGGATAAGATTGGGGTAAATATTCTGATTTTATTCCTTAAATATTTTTGTTGCAATTGCAGTGTATATCTTAAGGACGGGATTTTGTACAAAAAATATCGCCCAGCGTGAGTCACGAAACGGTACCCCGGCAAGTGCTGCTCTTGCTCTAGCGGCCAACGCTTCAGGGTGTGTTGTTTAATAATTTACGCTGGACCTATATTTTAACAGGCCTCTCGCCCGATTGTTCAGGAACGGCTCCAATTTGTGTACATACAGTCTTATAAGGAAAGAGAGTAAAGATTTTATTAATCATTAATAGATTATCGAGGAAAATAATAATTTTTTTATTAAGTAGGCAATAATTTTTAGTTAATAAGCTTAAACAATCTTAGACTTACCATTCCTTTATTATAAAAGCAGATATAATTTTTAAAATTACATGTAGTTTCTTCTTCAAAAGCTTAAAAAACGTATAACAGGAACAGTCAACAGTCTAATGTTTATATTTTCACGTTAACGATCCGATACGTAAATTAACTGCTATTTTCAGTAAAAATGATATAACTTGAATTATTTTTTTACTTTGGTGAGTCGTATTAATTTAAAAACACTGCCTAATTACTAAAATATATAGCTACTTATATATACTTATACTAACTTGCTACTAATTACGTTTGGAGAATAATATGTATAGTAGGGTGGCACAAAAAAAACGATTTTTTTT
>NW_019416373.1:342318-409938 GCF_000390285.2 Anoplophora glabripennis | reverse complement strand
TTTTTTTTAAAGAATGCCATATTTACGGAGATAGCACTCCCTTATGTTTCACTTAAAAATAAAAAAAGAAGACCTTTTGAGACAAATGACCTTTACAGTAGGTATTAAAGACAATATCGTCAGTAAAAATTGGATTTTTTTTATCAGTTAACAAAAAAATTACGACGAGTTAAAGTGAGAGGTACCAATAATTTTATATGCAGAAAACCGTGATTTTTTCAACATTTTCATTAATAACTAACAAATGGGATAACGAAACCAACTGAAATTTTAGCACACAATAGAGTAATAGTGAGGCTATATATGGTCGAAATTTCAAATTTTTTGCCCCTACGTTTTCTTAATATCGGTTTCCAAACTCAGAGGTCTATTTCATTTATTTCGATAGTAAGTGACTAAAAATAAGCAAAAGTTGATTATCAAGACAATATGAAATTAAAATCGTGTTAGTTATATTCATATTCTAGAATGTATTACTTTTTGGTCGTAACTGTTTTCATTAAATATCCAGTAGTTTCCTTCCTACCGGTAAGTAGCTTAAAGATTTGTAGATTTGTAGAGTGAAGAAGAAATCTATCTGAGCCAGGCTAATTTTTAAGCTGTAAATTTATTTAAACATAAATAACGATTTTATGTGGGACACCCTGTACGTAAAATTTAATCTTTATTCTTAATAAAGAAAAATTAGTACATATTATTGGTTTTTTATGCGTTATATTTTTACTACTTAAGCTTTACAAAATCTTATTACTTAGGTACTTTTAAAAATTACCCATATTTATATATCAAAGATAATATTAGACCATTATGCTTTATTTTACCATGCATTTTAAACTAAACCCGCTCTGTGTTTTCACTTTCATTTTCAAGGGTAGCGACACCTGTGACAGAGTATACAAACTAATTGTACTTAGAATATCTTAAAATCCCTAAAATTCTAGTTTACATATATAATAAACATGGAGTCGTGTGTAAAATGTTGTCATTTTGCTTGAAGACACAAATTATAGAATTGTTAATAAATATTAATCTGAAAATTAAGTACAAATGATCCTAAGTGTCCGTTCTAGTGAGTGAAGTAGTTTGGTTATTGTGCCTGACCTAGTTCCGTCGTAAATCCAATATATTGACAGACTAACAGTATGGTTAAAATTGAGGTACTTTGGCATTTATTTAAATTATTCTTCTGTTCCCATGAGCATTGAAATTTATCTCGCTCACTAGCGAGAACCATTGCGAGTCATTGATATATAATAAAATGCAATTATTTTAGTTTCTTCGATGATTTGTGTCCTCATCTGAAGCTCTGTTACACGGAAAAAATATACATACTAAATCGCCCCCTTAAGTCATCTAACTGATCTGACTAATAATAAAGTTTTTTGTTTCGCCCCAAAATACCCTCTTGGAATTCCTAATATCTCAGTTTTACTTTTAGATAATCCTGATAATTTATATTCTTTTTATAAATTGTAGGTACAACCTGTTGAGGTGACAGCAGCTTGTTTCCATTTAAAAATTCATTTGTGCATAATTTTCTCAAATAGTTTTGAAAAACATGACAGTAAAGTGATCGGGCGGTAGTTCTCGACTTTCTCGCGATCGCCTTTCTTAAAGATCGGTATAACAATACCATTTTTCAGATCTGTAGGAAAAGCACCTGATTTCACAGACATATTAAATATATATTTTAAAGGCTGTATTATGTAGGAAGCCACAAATTTCAACACTTTAATAGGTATTCCATCGTCTCCAGTAGATGATTTGTCCTTCATTTCCTTCAGGTTCCTCGATATTTCCTCCTCTGATATGTCATAGAAGAACAGGGAATGTCGGAAACCGTCATCCGTAGTGCAATTACTGTCGTCATTGCCATACTCCGCAGCAAGCCGATCTTCACAGATGGTAGCAAAAAAATTTCCAAACGTATTGGTATAACAACACATTATTCAACATATTTGAACATGAATTGGATCTTTAAAATATGTAAATCTGCGTTTTTCGCATTTTGTCGTACAAGGGTAGTTTTCACCCCCAAATAGAAAAAAGCACACATCTAGACAATGTAACTTTTGAAGTGGGGGGTCAGATGAGCTTGTATGCAAATTTTCAGGAAAATCCATGCTATCCGAAAAAAATTGGGAGTTTTTACCTTAATTTCGCCTTCAGTGACTCGACTATTAATTGCATGTTCCACACAGCATACTTTTTTTAAAATATTGTGTTCACATCTAAGATTCGACCTTTATAAAAAAAAAAAAATCGGCCGCAAAGGGGATATAAATATAAATGGATACTTATTAATATTAATGGATTAAATCAGTTTAAAATTCTCCCGAAAAAAAAGTGCCTGCTATAGTAATGGAGATGAAGCTAAACGCGCCCTATGAGTACCATCCGTTATCGCCGCTGCGGCGACCGTAGCGCCGCCACCTGGCCGGTGCGCAACTTATGGAAGTGGATTTAAACCGGAACAGAGGGAAGGGCGCCGTGAATTTACGATCTGCTAGGCTTACTCTTCGAATTTATCCATCCCTTAGTGGGATTCTCTCACCCCGACTTAATCTTGATTATTACCTCGCAACGGTCGTATTTTTTTGTGTTTCCCGTGATAAGATATGAGTATTATCATGTCGGCGGAACTCTAATCTACTGAACAAAGACGCGTTCCGAGACAAACAAGCTATTTTATACACGGTGGACCGCTTGTGAAGCGTTGTGTGACGAGTTTAAGTGACACTTCTCTTTGTGCAGGACGTTTTAAAAGCTTGGGGAGGATATGAAGTGCGAATACATCGAACTACTAAAATTCGACAAGTTTTTATAACCAGAATGTTTTTTTTATTACTTACTTACCACATTGATCCGATGGATTCTTTTTGGAACTGCTGAATTCAAAAATAGCTCTGTATCTGTGCAGTTGTTGATGCATGCTTATGCAGAAATCGCTATACAGGGTGTTACTTCACCTTCCCACCCCGCTCATCTCGGCTGGTTTTGCAGACATAAAAATTTTGTTGAAAAGTTGTAGTGTCTTTTATGACGTTTCAGTTTGTAGCAACAAAAAAACAATTCAAATTTAAATGTCGATGTGACAAATACAATTTTTTATTTTTTAATGGAACACCCTGTAAATTATTACATTTTTAGATGTAGAATTGTATTCTGGACAAAAGTATATAACATATGTGGCACTTATTGTTGACAGTTTTTGATATAGGTATTTGCATTTAATCGCATAAGGGATTCCCGTATCGTATATTGCATATTCAAGATTGCCATGATTTTATCGGTATCGATTTTGTTTCCAAAAATTATTTTGACGTTTATGACAATTAAAATAACAATAAACAGTAGTTGTGAATTAATTTTCGGGAAATTAAAGTGGGAAATATGCATTATACCAAAGAACGTAGTAATATTGTCGAAGTATATTTCAGTAACAACAATAATGCTAGTATCCAGTCCAGGAAAACATTCTTGAATATGGCACGTAAATTCAGACTTTTTCATACATTGGAAGGCAAAAAGCAGACTAGAAATATTAGTAATAATAATAATAATAATAATCAAGAAATGGAGACCTACATATTTTCAAAAATATTTTTTGGACGGGTGATGCAACATTTACAACAGTCGGCATATTTAATAGGAAATCTAAATTTTGTGAACGAAATTCAATTTGAGGGGACGGTAAATGTCTGGTGTGGGATCCTCAACACGCGGATGTTTTTTATTAATTTTCATGGAAGGCGGAAGATACTTAGAGTTTCTACAAAATGAAATAGAAGACTTTCTAAACCAGCTGAAGGTAATAATCTGGCAACAAGACGAAGCTCCATATCATAATACTGGAGAAGCTACCAACTTATTAATTAACAGTTTCACGGAGTGGCCTTCCTGTAGTCCAGACCTTAGTCCACTGGATTTTTTCTTTTGGGGTTATTTAAAAATTAAAGTATATACTAATAGAGTAGAAGATGTAAATCAATTAAGTGACAGAATAACGACCGAAATTGCGAATATCAAAAATAATCCCGACGTATTAGAGAATATGATTGCATCAATAAAAAATTGTATGAATTATGCATTCAGAGCAATAGGACTCACGTATAACAATTATTATTAAAATAATTTATATTTTTCATGTTCTGTTAATCTGTTACTCTTTCTATAATTTTTTTTTCCGATATTTTACAATAAAACTGTCAAAAATAAGTGCCACATATGTTGTATACTTCTGTCCAGAATCAAATTTTACATCTAAAAATGTAATAATTTACAGGGTGTTCCATTAAAAAAAAAATAAGTTGTATCTGTCACATCGACATTTAAATTTGAATTTTTTTTGTTGTCACAAACAGAAACTTTATAAAAAAACACTACAGCTTTTATTTCAGCAAAATTTTTATATCTGGGAAACTAACCGAGATAAGTGGAGTGGGAATGTTAAGTGGGACATCTTGTACATAAAGTTTTCATCAGCGTTTCCGCATGTTACTACTATCTCCATTAGATCATTTAGTATGTGTTTAAAAACATGTATTCACTAATAATTTTCAAAATAAAAAAAGGTACGTAGTTGCCAAAATGAAAAGTAAAACGGAAAAGCTTCTTAAAAATGAACTAACAATATTTCTGCTTATTGTAAAAAAAGCCGGACGAAAAAGCGGACATGTCGCTTACGCAGTGTGTAACTTAACGTGTCTTACTATTTATGCAGTGTGTAAGTCCGAGACAATTCCAGAGGTCCTCAATAAGTTCTAACAATAACAAAATTCTTACCTAAGATGGCCTGTGAACAATCAATATACGATTATGGTTTAGCCCTAACAGAAAAACAACTGTCCTCACAAAAGCTTGGTATCTGGTAGGTTAAAGAAGACGTCGTCTACTACGAACAACTTCCAAGAAATTTAACCTTCACTGTTGAGATTTATAACCAATAGGCCTCAATCGAGAAAACTTGCGGGCCATTGAGTAGAACCTACATTCCCATCCATTTTCCAGGAAATAGTTGTTATAAACCAAAGAATATTTCCATCAGAGTTGACCGCTTCCATGGACCACCATGTATACTCCCCACACCGGTTCGGGGGCATTTACAGGTCCTGTAGCGCCACAAACTCGGGAACGTCTTTATTACCGGCACAGTGTAAACGTTACAAGGCCGTAAAATTTTTAATTTAAACATTGCCTTACGGTATAATTATAGCGCCAAGACAAAAAATTATAGATCCTAAAGATAACGACAATGTCTCCAGCATATAATACCTGTGAATAAACTTTATTCTCCCGAAATAACTCCCAGTCTAATTATACTTTCAATGGGAGAGACAAAGGATAATCCAGACAAAATTTATGGTACTATTGTTATCCTTGGAATTAGGCGAATTAGAATAACTGCCACGAATTTTTGAGTAAACCTGTTTCATTTATTCGTTTTCCCCTGAATTCAAGCCGTATTTGTTAAAGATTATTTCTAAAAGTGTCTCCCCATTTCACGTTATTCTCGTTCGATAAAGCTCACATCCTGACAATTGCGAAACTATTTTAGTTACCCTTTGTATGATGACTCAACTATTCGAAAGATAAGTATTTTCAAATTAATTATAACTTTTCATATGTCTTCCCGGTGCCTTGATTTTCCCCTAGTCTTTAATCTTATTAATACATTCATAATACTTATTAGCTTCAATATTTCATACGTGTTAGGTTTTCAGAGCGTATCGTGAAGGAAGCTCGTAAGGATGCTAATAATGAGGTTATATATATATATATATATTTTTTTTTTTTTTGGCAAATAATGATGGATGATACCCACACCTCCGCCACTGTAAGTTTCTAAAGCTGGTAATTTTTTATTTCATACTTACTTTCATACTAAATATGCACACTGAATTTGGTTGAATTATCTTCAGCGGTTTAAAAATTAAAAATTAAATACTGATATTTTTTTAATTTTTGAAACATTGTAGCTGGACAATGTCTGTCCGAAGACGCCACATTTATACAAAATAACCCTTACTTTTTGGCCACAGAATACGCCTCTGAATTTTTGAGCTCTATTTAAGAAACACATATTTGTAACATATTTATACAAAATTTTGGGAAATAATTTTATATTTAATATGTAAAAAACTATATTTTAGAAAAACTAAAATCTCCAGTAGGAAGTTTGTAACTAAATTTTCCCGCATTGTATTTTATATTTCATACTATATACAGGGTAGCCCATCGAAAACGTACCGCAAGGCATTACAGGGTAGTAATGAACTTTTCGGCAAAATCCAAAAGTAAAGTTTGCTTCTGAGGGGGACAACTTTTGGCGCAAAAAGCATAGCAAAATCTTCAACCCCCTAAGTGGGGGTGCCATCCCCCAAATTTTTTTAAATGGGAATGGGGGTCAAGTGGGGGGTCATTAGAAAGGGCTGTAATTCTCTATACATCGATTCTTACTTTTTGAAAATCGATCCATTATTTTAGAAAATATGCAGCTTTGAAAATACGAACAATATTTTTGACGAAAAATGCGAAAATCGATTTAATTTTGCTTCAAAACTTACGGTATTAGCTTGGTAAATTTCTTCAAAAGAATGCGCTGTTTTTTTTTCTAATTTGCGAATTCTTTAGCCTGATTTTGGTGAGCAAAAAATTGTCCGCGTTTTGTTTCGTATTTAGATAGGCCACAAGAAGTTGCTAGATAACTGTCTTGTGACTTGTAGTTGAAGAGTACCAATACTGCCGAGTCTTTTAAATTGATTAATTATGGTGTACTCAATTCCAGAAAGAGTAGAAGTTATTGAACTTTTTTTCAAAAACAATGAATGCGGAAATCGGGTCGCCGAACTGTTCAACCAACGGCATCCTGAGAAACATGCGTCTGGAAAAATTGTTCGCGAATTGTTGGCCAAATTTTGCGAAACTGGCTTCGTTCATAACAAAAAGAGGCAGGTTGAAAATCCGGTACTAAATGAACCTACGGAAATAGCGGTATTGGGGCAAGTGGCAATGGATAGTACGCTGAGTACAATGCAATTGGTTACTACGACAGGAGTGAGTCGTACAAGTGTCCAACGATTATTAAAAAAATACAAATTCCATCCTTATAAGATTCGGCTAGTGCAAGAGCTAAATGAAGACGATTTTGATCGTCGTTTACAATTTCGCGAAATAATGACTGAACGAGCGATAAACGATAATTTCCTCTTTAATGTGTGATTTTCGGATGAGTATACGTTCTTCTTGAATGGTTTAGTGAATCGCCATAATTGTCGTTACTGGGCTGATACCAATCCAAGGATTTTCCATGAGACACACTCCCAACACCCCCAGAAGTTGAATGTATGGGCAGGTATTTTTGGAAATTCCATTGTAGGTACTTTTTTACTTCCTGGAAATTTGACAGGCGATATGTACTTGGATTTACTACAAAAAGTCATCGACCCAGCTCTAACAAATATCATTGAGGACGACCCTGCTTACAATGAACACGAACTGATTTTCCAGCAAGACGGAGCTCCTCCACATTACTCGCTCAATGTGCGCAATTACCTAAATGAGACGTTTCCAGGGCGCTGGATAGGACGAAGAGGTGCAATTGAGTGGCCCCCTCGGTCACCCGACTTAAATCCTTTAGATTTCTTTCTCTGGGGGCACATTAAAAGCAAAGTTTACAGCACTCCACCTGATACCTTGGAAGATCTGCGAGGAAGAATCATTAATGTATGTCGCGAAGTAACACCGCAAGTGCTC
Source organism: Anoplophora glabripennis (assembly GCF_000390285.2). Classification (NCBI taxonomy): domain Eukaryota; kingdom Metazoa; phylum Arthropoda; class Insecta; order Coleoptera; family Cerambycidae; genus Anoplophora; species Anoplophora glabripennis. The sequence goes on along the minus strand of NW_019416373.1, from coordinate 402,183 downwards.
CAGAATGTTCGACAACGGTTTGAAGACAACCTGTATCATTGTATGCAAGTTGGCGGACAACATTTTCAGCATTTACTTGACTAATACCGTAAGTTTTGAAGTAAAATTAAATCGATTTTCGCATTTCTCGTCAAAAATATTGTTCGTATTGTTTCTAAAATGATTAATCGATTTTCAAAAAGTAAGAATCGATGTATAGAGAATTACAGCCCTTTCTAATGACCCCCCACTTGACCCCCATTCCTATTTGAAAAAATTTAGGGGATAGCACCCCCACTTAGGGGGTTGACAATTTTGGTATGCTTTTTGAGCCAAAAGTTGTCCCCCTCAGAAACAAATTTGACCTGTATTTGGATTTTGCCGAAAAGTTCTTTACTACCCTGTAATGCCTTGCGGTACGTTTTCGATGGGCTAGCCTGTATGTATACTTTAATGTTAGAATAAATTGCTCTGTACGTGAGGTAACTTCTACTATTTTTGCTCCAAATGTTTGCATTTTTACACACAATGAATAATGGAAAAAAACATGTTGAAGGAAATTAACGGTTGTAATGTTCTATACATTGTCTGAAAAAAATTGAATTACACAATACTTATCTGTCGCAACACTTGGTTTAAAGAAAGGACCTCTTTTGCTTTTATTCTCCTTTCGGCCATAGAAACACTCGATTTTTTACCGTTCTATATTTTTCTATTATTGCGAGCTTGGAAGTCTGCGAGACTCTTTATTTGGAAGTATTGATTTGTTGTTATTTGAGTGCTTTTGGCTATCCTGACTTCGGCAAAGTAGAAAATTATTAGGAAACTTCTGATTGGCATGAAATTGGATTTATTGTTGTAGTTGGTTTTAAGACTCTTGAAAGGGGTTGTAAGAGGGATTATATTTTAAGTAAATTTAATAGACCGTAAAATCAAACTAAAACTCATTTTATATTACAATAAACAGTAATACGTACTTCAAGGCATATGTTTGATTGGAAACTGTTAACTGTTTATTTTTTATGATGTATTGTCGGTTTACAAAAGTGAGATTGTATTTGAAAAAATATTTAGGGTTTGATATACTTTAGAGCATGTAATTAGATCGTAATAATAATATAATTAACAATATACCAAATTTTTTTCTTAATATAAAGTTTATTTGAAAATTAACTTTGGTTAATACGCATGTGAAATAAATCAAAACGTATTATAGCCGTCTTTTCTACAGCACTCTCAGTAAATAGTTGAAAATGTGTAGTATAACAGATGATTGAATGCAGAATAAATATGGTGCTCACAAGCAACGAAACAGACTTTTCCTTTTAAGAAAAGCTCATCATAAAAATTGATATCTTCGAATTATTTGTGCTCACTGCACATTCTGTTATATCTGTTGCAATTGCATTTTGGTAAGTGTTACTTGAACACCTCAATATGTTTCACCTACATTTAGTAGTTGGATATCGAAGCTATAGAACAATGTCATTACTGGCAAAGTTCGTATCTCTTACAGTTGTATGCATTATTACTACAAAGCAGTATTTTACAATGAAATTCTGTTAATACTGATCCATGGTTCTCAAGGAACATGTCTCTTAGAAGTCAAAGTATCCGTTATGTTCATATAGATCAGGAAATTGTCATTATGTCTTGTTTTATTTACAATGAGAACGACTTCAGGGAACTTGAAAGTGTTAAAAGTTTTAAAAGCAAATGTCGCTTCAAAATATGATGAAAAAAAGCAGTGCATTAGAAATATCAGTTTTTGTTTTTACATACATGTGGTATGTAGCCTGGTAGATGATATCGTCAGATCTAATAGGGGTTCTCCAGATGATGACCATGGTGGTATTTAAGCCTCTGTCAGCTAACGAGTCTCACCATCCCCTAAGACTGGTTTGAGTTGACTGATGAGCTGTCTTTGTGCGAAGAGTTTCCCCAGTTGTTCGATGAAAACATTGAAAAAAATTGGGTTACATCAGTTGCAGCTAAGTGATAACGTTACTTTGTGTTAGTAAGTTTTTAAAATCGGAAATCCTCGAAAAGTAAAATCCTTAATTGTAGTGGCGAAATTAAAAGAGATTTCACTAAAAAAAATGTGGCGTGAAATTGGATAATTGAATACACATGTTGATTAAATCACAGCGGGTTGAAATTTTACTACATACAACGAACGAATTGGAATTATAACCAAGTACCAAAATTAAAAAAAACGAAGGATTGGAAAGTTGCCTTTCATTTTGATTATTACAGTTAACGAAATGAAGGAAATTTGACAGGATATTGATTGCCTGCCTGTGGTGCGCCTGAATCGGTTAATCTGATTGAAAATGCGTTCACGGCCAACTGGATAGCTTTATTCTTGTGTAATCCGCCAATTTAATATTTGCTTTTCGAGCAATAATGGAAACACCGCTCGTATAAAAAGTTCATTTTTGTTAGTTTATTATTGTACTGTGAGGTTTTCTTATTTACGTTTATTTATTTAGTGACTTATTTATCATTTGTTCACTTATTCACTCAGTCGGTTATTTATTTATTTATTTGTCGGCCTGTGTAATTAAAGTTCATACTGATTTACACTTAAGCAACCGTCTGCTATTGTTGGCCATTGTTGGTACTGATGACTATTTAACATGATAGAAATGTAATATCCAGCTAAATCTTTCAGGAAAAACGTGATAATTCCCCTATTTTAATAACATTCTGGGGAATTTCAATGAAACAAGGTAAACGAAAACAGTGATTATGTTTTTCTATACTTACTTTCTAGTCCTATAACTTTTTATAAATAATTTCATTTACGGAAATGATGGTGTTATTCCAGTTGATGAAAGTTGATTCAAAATATTAGTTTGCTACTTGTTAAAATCATTTCAATATGGTTATAATTTAATACGACTGGACAATGTCATTAAACTCTAAATGCATGACTAAGAGAAATCTCGTCACGATCCTGTTCGGCCAATTGGTCAATGAATTGTTCCAGTCTATTAATAACATTGGGAGCTTACTATATCATGATCCCCATAATAAGGTTAAAAGATGGTCTTTCCCACTGAAACAATTAACATCGAAATGTAAAAGGTCACAAACGGGAGCGGAGTTTAATTTCTGACTTTATCACTGTTCTTAATTGGAACTGATGATTCCGTGATGCAAGTGGAATATTACTTCGAGTTTGTCTTAAAAAGTTTCATTGTATGTTTTATATTGATTTAATTATCAAAATGTTTATCAAATATTCAATCAACGGAATCAGTAATCTCAAATAAAAAATGAATCTTTATTATCCTTAAAAAGATAAAATTGAAATCAAAATACTTCGTACCTGATATTTCCTGAAGTAAAGTGAAATATTTTATTATTTTTCAATTTCCCGCTAGAGAGGCCTTGCCAAATAGAAAGAGGACTTGTCTTTGTTGCCGAGTTGTCAAACCCATTCTATTAATTTTGAGTACTGGGAATTATGGATACAGTAATTATAGGAATATTACGTCATTTTAAAACTTTAAATCTATTTTTCTACGCTATATTGATTAAATGCAGACATATCTATATTTTATAACACTAGGTTGTGTACTGGAAGTATTTGATTACGTATCTGCACATTTATATCCAGCGAATAGACTTTGCCTAAACACGCACTATAAAATAATTCCATTTTCAAAATAATAAAATTTACCAGCTTCCACTTCGCCAGTATATCGGTGAGATTGATTCATAAATAAGGATTATTAACCTCAAATATGTTTTACTTAAAACGACTTTTATGGGCTATAAACTTATTAAGAGTGGCGCGTTTCTTTGCTTATATGTTAATGTAATTGATTAGATAACTCTTTTATGAAAGTATATTTACATTAATTGTGAATATCGCTATTGTTATTATACTCGTGTGCTACTGAATGTATGATAAATATTTATAGATATTTAGTAACTTATTTTGTTTAATAAAAATTCAGTTCTGCTTTAAAATTTATGTGTAATAATATTATTTACGAGCGAATAATAATTTTAATTATTAATAGTTTGATTATAAGTATAAGGAAATTACTTTTCAGTAGTACTTTTATTTAAATACAGAGGATTCGTAGTATAAGAGTCTATCTAAAGATAGATATAGAGATAACAGATATATATATATATATATATGTTGAACTTCAGATTTCCGCGGATATTATATGTGTTGTCAAGATGTTTCCGGGTTCCTCTCCGCGTATGGTTTTCTTGATTCTGGATAGAATCGTGTTCTGGACGACGTTTCGGCAAGATCACACTTGCCATTTTCAAGTCTTCTTTGTTCTACTTCGTGTAATACGTTGTGAACTGGTGTTTACCTGCTCTGCTGCTGCTTTATATATTATTTTCGCGTTCTCCTTCACTGGTTTTCGCCTCGGTTCGCTGCTCGTTGGTGCGTCAGATGTCATGCTTGGTGAANTATATATATATATAATTGTGATCCATTTTCTGATGTTTTTATTGTTTCCCAAACTGTGCTACTCTCCACAGCAGTAGTCGAGATAATTAAAGTTTCTGTCATCAGTTTTCGGTCGTCAGTTGGTTAAAAAGTGATTGTTATTTATCGCGTCTTTCTTATGCTTAAATTTTGAACAACTTGTTATCCAACTTCAATTCTAAAGCCTAACAAGTGCAACAGCATATCACACTCTATTTCCCATTTTCACTCACTGCATTTTGATTATGTTGTTATAAAAATTTTACGCATGACTAACAGTAATCATAAGCAACCACACATCATTCTTTGGTTTGGAAAATAACCTTCGTTTGACTTTCTAGCCCAGATTTCCAGTTCCAGAAAATAGTTTTCAAGAAATTTTATTCTTTGGTGTGAAAAGTATACATTCTATGAATTTCTAGCTCAAGTTTTTAAAATTTGAAGTTGAGTTTTAAGGGTTTGGGGTTAGGTTTTGAAGGGTTTGAGGTTGGATTTTTATGAGTGTAAGTTTATGGCTTTAAAGTTAGGAAATATAGTTTTCAAGTAATTATACCCATATATCTAGAAAATAGTCAGTATATTACTTTGAGGTTAGGTTTGTGAAGCTAGATGGTTATCTTCGTTGTTTAATCAACATCAGAAACGAAACTTTTTATTTTTTTATTTTTAAATACCGAACTATTATCTTTGGCATTGAGGTTGATTCCCACTAGATTTAAAATATTTCTATATAGTTCTATCAAATTATCGCACCAGAATCATAAAATGAAGCATATTTGAACAAGAATAAAAAAGAAATTATTACTGAACACTGGAGGAAATGGGCTTATTAAACTGTTTCTCCATACTCATTATTCAATGAGTTTAACTGGAAGGTACACCTTATGCATCTATGAAATAAAGGGTATAATGAATTACTTATACATTATTATGTGTTATAGGCTTTATGTTCTAATTGTATAGTAGGGAAGATTTGTTGTATAAAAATCAATATCCGAATTTGTTATATAACAATTGTATTAAGAGAATTATTCGTTTTCATAATGATCATGCTTCCGTTTTTAAAGTGTAAAATGCGTCTTATAATGGTTAAGTGATCGTCACCTGTCGGTGCATAATCGGTTATGATCGTAAAATTTCCGACAGTCCGTTGTACATCGACTATTACACTTCTACTTTGATGAAAATAAACAGTACAGGCACATGTTTTGTGGGATACATGATCATATCGTGTTGTATGAAGTGGAAAATTATGTAAGTGTCTAACTGTTCCATGGTTTGAAATTGTTTTGTTTTTTAAATGTAAATCTTGTCTAAATATTAAAAATTATTATCTTGTGTACCCTATTAGAAACTGCTGATGTTAAGCTTTACATAAGATGGAGGAACAGAAGGCTACCGATGACAAAGAAGAGCATGGGTAAAGTCAATCAACCAGAGGAAATAGAATAAGAAGAAAAGAAGCCCAACCTTTCATTCTTAAGGCGGAAGAGTTATAGTGCAAATTCTCATGTACCTACTTAATACAATTGTATGTGAATTCTTTTACTAGTGGATAATTTACATTTTAAAAACTGTACCTATGACTGTAGGACTATGACAAGTTATAAATAACATAGCAGTAAAGTAATTTCTGGATTGAACTTTATGAATAAGTAAATGATGTATCTTCATTGGGTCTTTTTTTCACCGTAGATTACCTAAGCCATTAAGAATATGTGCCATGGAAATTATTCATGCATTTACAAATTTACTTGGTGGATGTTAACTTAAGTGTTCATCAATTTTTATTACTTTATGTACCCTGGGGAAAGTTATTAATTACATTTACGACTACTTTTATTATCAGCTTAATCACTAATACGAATTAATTTTTAACAATAACTTACTGGAATAACCAAAATGGGAATACAGTAATATATCTTTCCCACGCATATGACACGCAAAGACATGCTCTAGCTGGAAACTAAGACAGAGCGGGATTTCAGTAAGTAAAACACGCAGCCAGTCATCTCTATTTTTGTACACGATAAGTAAGCGTAGAAACAGGCGCTTGAGCCGGCCTTAAGGAAGTATATCGTGGTCCGAGGGAAGTGAGGAGCACAGGGGGGGTCCTATTCTTTTCTCATGGGACTAAAACCCGCTGCCAATTTGAAAAAATTAAATTCTATTGAAATTATTTGCGATAAACATTATCTATACAGGGTGTTTCTTAATAACGTGCTAATATTTAAGGAGGTTATTCCTGGGTCCATTTTAAGAAAAAAACTTCATATGAACATATGTCCTAAAAGTCTTAACCTTTGAACTACAGGATGCTAAAGTTTTATTAAGGAAAAATATACAGGGTGTTCCTAAATAAGTGTCGCAACGGAAAACTGTAAATTCCTCTTGAAAAAAGAAACATTTTTTCCCTCTTCCATTTTTCTCTCCGGGCTTTCGTTTTCGAGATACACGGTGTCAAAACTTTTATTTTTTTTTTAGTTTTTCGCCAATATCTTAGAAATCGTTTGAACTACAGGACTGAGCTTTTGTACACACATTACCACTATTAATAGCTACTTTTTCGCACCCTTCTCGAATTCATTGGACGTGCCATTGGTGGAGATTTTAAGGTATCTTCAGGGTTTTCCCCCCCTAACTTTTACGCCACTGGAAAAATTGACTTTTGACAGCAAATTCTAAAGCATCAATGAATTTTACACAATAAGAGTTCTCTTAGTTCATTGCTTTAAAGTCAACCGTTTTCAAGAAAAATGACTTTTTATGAACAAAAGCAAACATTTTTGCTAACGTTCCATGTCAATACTATCGAAAAGTTGACCGATAGAGGAGAAGCCGCAGAAACATGATTAGAAGATGTAATGCGTGCATTCAAGCCAACGGACGTAATTTTGAACAATTTCTGTAAATTTTACTCGCCAAATTGATAAAAAAAGTTAAATTCCTATCTGTTGTTAAATTTCGTTAAAATTGTTAATTATTACTACCTATTTTTTGAATTACAAAAGATTTTCGAAACGTTAGCAAAATGTTTGCTTTTGTTCATAAAAAGTCATTTTTCTTGAAAACGGTTCACTTTAGAGCAATGAACCAAGAGAACTCTTATTGTGTAAAATTCATTGGCGCTTTAGAATTTGCTGTCAAAAGTCAATTATTCCAGTGGCGTAAAATTTAGGGGGGAAAACCCTAACGATACCTTAAAATCTCCACCACTGGCACGTCCAATGAATTCGAGAAGGGTGCGAAAAAGTAGCTATTAATAGTGGTAATGTGTGTACAAAAGCTCAGTCCTGTAGTTCAAACGATTCCTAAGATATTGGCGAAAAAAACTAAAAAAAAATAAAGTTTTGACACCGTGTATCTCGAAAACGAAAGCCCGGAAAGAAAAATGGAAGAGGAAAAATATGTTTCTTTTTTCAAGAGGAATTTACAGTTTTCCGTTGCGACATTTATTTAGGAACACCCTGTATATGTTTGAAATCAATTTCGTTCTTGGGCATATAAACCTATGTTAAAATGAACAACTTTCAACAACAATGTCTCAAAATCCAAGTTCAAAAAAAATTTCAAAAAAATATGACGCACAGAGGTAGCACTGGGTAATACGCTAATATAAATTTCAAGTACATCTGTAGTAAAAAAATGTCGGTGTGTTACCCTACGCATGACCTTCCATCCGCAATTAAAGTCTAAAATCCGGGGCAATCCCAGAGTTTTACGTTAATTGTTAATAATTTAATACATCTCATGCCAAAGTAATCCGGGGATGACAAGCTTTAAAAGCTTCCACGTAAACAGGCATTACCTGTATGCATTTATAATTTCTAATTAAACGAAATGATAGAAGGCGCTTTAATAAAACCCCGCGTTACCGTAGTAGGAAAGTGTTTTCCACTAAAAAATTTGCATAGTCAATTTGAGACAGTAAAGTGCTATAATAAAAACATTTAATACCATAAATGCAAATTGTTGGTATAATGCTGCAAGCAGTAGACATTCTTGAATGCAAAACTTTTGCTGAAATATTTACGTATCGTCGCACGAAGGACATATAAACAGTAAGAAACAACGCAGGTTTTATTTATAATGGAAATTTTATGCCGTTTACATGCTTGAAATGTAAATTCTTATTTATTGTAGTATTGGTTCTACCTGATCTTTCCGGGGAATGTCTTATTTTGATTCCGGAGATGACTCTGCAGATCTGTTTAAAGTATTTTTTAGATGTATCTTTTCAGGAGAATAGGGTGCTTCGAATGCAGCCAAATTTGTAATATTGAGATTTATTATTTTTGCGATACGAAATCAAATTTTTATTCTCGAATCATTATCGATTTGTTTATGTTTTTAATTAATGGCAAAAATTTCAATATGTTATGATGCCTTACAATCAAATTACGGGTGAAAAAACGCAAATGGCAAGACGAAAAAATATTGACATTTACTTGAATTATTAATTAATAGATGAGAGAAAGAAAAAAAGTAAGTTACAGCACATTTCACAGAGAAATAAATTATCAAGTATAAAAAGTTGTGACTTGTATTCCGCCAAGTAATAAACAAGAATAAGTAACGGCAACAGCGCAATGGAGTATGCATGAGGATAGGTGGCGGGAAATTTAAATAAACGTTTCGATACACAAATTAGTTATTCGAAACGGATTACATTCAACTTATGTTTATTCGTGTAATTCAATTTAAGAATAGTAGAATAAAACGGGAAATTTTCACATACTTTTTTGAAACCTTTTTTTATTTATAAAGTACTGTAAACTTTTAAAACAAAAAGTAAAAAATACAGCAGCATACATATAAACAAATGGATATTTATACTTTGCATCACAGTCTTATGCATTTTGGCAAATTATGACATTTTCAATATCATTTTTCATTTTAAGATTATAAGAGTATATTTTGTAGAATATTTCTGGCTGCAATAACATCGTATCACTGTGTAATGCTACATATGTGTATCAAATTGTATTATACTTTCATAAATGCAATCGCTTTAAACTCTTGTCTTATAATATTATTTACGGTACTAGTGTGTCACGCTGGGAAAAGTAATTTAACGAAATGAATGTATTTTTAAATATTACAAGCTAAAGCTAAGACCTCAAAATTTGCAGCATAAAAGGTTCTTCTGCAATTTTCAAAAGGTAAAATGCACACGTCAATGTGTTGGTATTAATAAGCTATCAAAAATCCCTTATGTTGTTGCGCAATTTTTGGGCTTGACAGATTCTAATTTATATACAGGGCATGGCTTGCGTCGCACATATGCATTTCTGTAAAGACTGTAAATAAAAATTATTATTGCACATGCTCTTATAAAAGCCAAATTTTTGCACTGGAAATTATGTAAAAAATGTCACTTTTGACACCACCGGAGATAAATTTATTAAATTTAAATTATCTGTTAATTTATGGGACTGTAAATATTTTCAGTCACTCCAGTTGTTTTCATATATTATCATCATATCCATGCCATTTTCGTAATTTTGTCGATTTAAATATGTCAATTTTCTGTCTAATTCCGAACAAATCAAATTCAATTTGAGGCAAGTATCGTACAAAACCGGGAAAATTTATACTTAGTTCGGAATAAATAAATAGCTAAAAGGAAAAAAATAGGAGCAATCATATATCATGTCATGTTCATATATAGCAAAGAACAATATTTCCCTTAGTATTGTTTTCCTCTAACCCTTAACTCTGCCCAAGGGAATACAATAGGCCTGCTTTTCGTTATATCGTATTTCACGAAATAGCCCGCCGAAATAATCTTGTTAGGAGCCCAAAAATTTCTCCTGACAAGGTACCTATAAATTATGGAAAGTAATGTTTTTTGTGAAGTATCAAAGGTATTGTTCAGAATTCAAACAATTAACAAATGACTAGTTATAAAAGTTGGAGTTTTCAGGCAAGATTCGACTTATTTTGTCACACATTTCTGGGACCTATCATCTATGGCATATATTTGCAGTTCATTTTAGACTAAAATTAATTAATGATTTTTTTATAGTTCCGAAAGAGATTTTTGTAGCTATAAAGAGGTAGAATATAAAATTAGTATAAATCTTTAGAAACTTACAAATTATGCTGTGTTCAAAGTGTTTTTAAGTTAAAACCATTTTAATCTACAATAATTTACACTGTACTGCAAAGTGATAACAATGTGAATAAATGCCATGAGCTTCTTATATAACGAGCGTTCAAATAAAAACGTGGTCGAAGTTGGCTCTGACACATTGGACGTAGGGAGTAGCTTATAGCGACCAACTTAACCTCATTTCTCAACGAGCTGTATAGCAGCTGTCAGTTTCAATAACGTTATTGACTATATAACTTTATTTTAAAGAATAATCGTGATAACAATAACAAACAATTAAAGGAGCTGCGGAAAGTGTCCCCCTCCTTGTTATAACAATAAATTAAAGTAGCTGCTGACAGTGTCCCCCTCCTTGTTCCAAGTACTTTTCACACCTGTTCCTCAAAGAATTAAAGACATTTTCTAAGATGCTCGGGGTATTGTTAATTTCACGAATCTTGTCTATAAGTCGAGCCTGCAAATGGTTTAAATCAGGAATAGGCAGTTCAAAAATAGTGTTTTTAAGGTAAGGCCACAAAAAGAAATCACACGGCGTAATATCACATGACCTCGGTGGAAATTCATGTTCAGCATTGAGACAGTCGATTTTGGAAAACTTCCCTCAACATATTCATCGTCTCGCCTGCCGTATGTGCCCTTGCGCCATCTTGTTGAAAGTAAAAGTTTGTAATTTCGTTTTCTTCTAGCTGGTTAACAAAAGAAGCGATAATTTCTTCTCTATACCTTTGCGCAGTAAGAGTACCATTAAAAAAAATAGGTCCATAAATCCTTCGATTGAGAGTACACCAAACTCCAATTTTTTTAGCGTGTTTTTGCTGACAAGTTAAACGATAGGAGAACAAACGCAAATCTTCTTTTAACACTGTGTGGCAGGTACCGACTGATACTCCCACCATTTGTGATAAAACACGTACAGAAGTTCTTGGCGCATTTTCCATTATTTGTTGGACATTTTCTTTAAATTCTTCAGTCAGCTTTTTAGGTCGGCCGCTTCCTTCTTTTCTTGTTACACTGCCCGTTTCACGAAAAACATTAACACAACGCTGAACTGCACTTTGAAAAATTTTGTACTCAACAACGCCGGGAAATTGATTTTGAAATTCTATGAAACATTCCTCAATAGAATACTTCCATATTCCATCAATCTTGCGTCCATTTCTAAAGTAGGACTCTATGATAAACACTTTGTGTTCTTGAGAAACCACCATTTTAAACGCTTTTTAAAACGAAAATATTCAAATTGATAGCGGCGATATAGCGCTTTGACAGATGACGTAAGTTCATTTGCTATACGCTACGCCCTACGTCCAAATTTTCAGAACCAACTTGACCACGTTTTTATTTGAACGCTCGTTACATTGTATTTATGGATTTCATTAGCATACTACTGAAAAAATCACAGAATATTTTTAAAACTAATTTTTCCTTAAAATTGATTCCTGAAGGAAAAAAAAATATATTAAAATTACTTCGCAGAAATATGTGTCCATAAATTTTAAGGAATATCCAACGACAGTTCTAAGAAAACGGATTACTCGCGCCTTCTTACAAAAACACATTCAGAAATCTTGTTCCTCTTTTCAAGATATCGTGTGATAATGAATAGTTTTATTTCAGAGAATTGTATATTTTTTTACCGAAGCTACTGTTTGTCATATCAGGCTTAGCTTCTCTGAACATTCTCCTCTTTCTCAAAAAAAACTGTAGTGTCTCTTTATCGTCCTCATTTAAATCTAAATAAATATACAATTTATATTTTCACATATAATTGCAATTGTTGAACTAAAAATTAAATTATAATAACGTCTATAAAAAAATGAATATGATAAAAAATTTAAACTACACTTTGAAAAAGATTTCATTCGGACAAATAAAATTTATTAGTGCAATTAAATTATTTGTCTGTGTTTGAAAAATTAAAGACCTCTGTCGAGTTAAAAAGGCATTTATTTGGATAAAAGTACAAATTAATAATTTAGGCCTAAGAAAACATTTTAAACAGCTACAATCAATTCAAATATTCGCTGTGCTACAATTACATATTTAATTCTCTCATACTGAATTGGTCTATCACTTTTGATTTATTATTGTCAGATTTCTCCCTGCTTATTGATTTGCCTCGATTTTTTTTTTATATTTAGACTAAACTTTTAATTATTTTGCTACTTACAGCCGCACATATACGCTTGTTTCGACTTTTTGTATTTCACCAAACTTTCGAATACCTTTGCTTTGCTTCGTTGTCGTATTTCGCTGAACTTTTCAATATTTTCTCGTCACTGACTGCCCTACATATTCGCTATTGAGAAACGTCGATCGAAACTCATATTAAGTAACAATTAAGTCGGTCATTTACATTTTCTTTGATTCCGTCGCGACGCCGGCGTCGCGTGTGTCGCTGTTAGCCCTGACCGTATTGCGTGCCTCCACACCGGCAGCCAGCCCTCCTTGGAACACGCATAAGAAATAAAAAATGCATGAACCCATTGAGTTACGTGAAAACCTGGTCGATATGGATTGGATTTCGTGAACTTTTCACCTACAGAAGTTGAGAATGGCCACAGCAGTCGAATATTTAACAATGTTAGGCTCAATTAAAAAATTTCGTGAGGTCTCCTAGTTGTATCACGCATTTCTTCTGTCGTTTCTGTACTCCGTTCCATCAAGTATTATAAAGCCTACACAACAATTTGAACTTTGGTTGGAGTTTAAACACAGTTTATGAAGTTATGAGGATCTTTTACATTCTGCACATATGATTTTGCAGTCCTAATACACTTTTACAATTGACAATTTACAAACGTCAAAACGATATTTAAACACATATTGCATTATTTTAAGAAACAAAAACATACACAAGTATCAAAAATACTGCTTAAAAAGGAAAAAACCTATCTTACCTAGTGAGATGAAACCACTGCCACAGATTTAAAATAATTCATCATGTAAGGAATTGACTCAGATTTAAAGAAAATATTGGTTTACTGTCACAAAAGCCGAGACGCGCAGTCAGTTATTTATTAGTTCTCGGAAGGATGGGTCAAAAAGTAAGATATTTCAGTCGACACAAATTATCGGAGGGTTAATGGTTTTCAAGTAGTAGGTCGCCAAGACGGTCCTTCGGGGAAAATTGTCAATATTTTAACAAGTTCACTTAGACTGTCGAGGCGATATGTTAAGCGTCTGGGAGGCGCCGCGTAGAACCCCATCCTTTTAATAACACGCGAAACCGCGAGAAAGAGCGTAGAGATTCCACATTAGAATTAAATTATATTGTAAAATTGATAGTAATTCGAAAAGGGAGTATACCTAAGCAGCTGGGTATTTTTGACGAATTTTTCCTAGCTATAAGAGTAGGTTAAATGAGATCGACTAATCCGTCCCGTAATTGCTACGCGGAGTCATAGGGGAAGGCTAGGGTTACTAGTAAGTCATATAATTATTGTTATAAATGTAAATTCAGTCAATTAGATAAGTATTAAAGCATCCAGACATTCATGTCCCAGCCAATAAGATAAGAACCGAAACTTCTAGACCCAAGAAATGGGCGTGGTGAAGTGAATTGTGGAATTCAGGAGAGACCTCGAAAAAGGCAGTTCCTCCTTAGGTTTCACATTGAGCAGACTAATTAGTAACTTTAGAGTCTCGGGCTAATTAATTAAATTTAATAGTTTTTCCAAATTTTGTATGCGCGCATTCCCTGAATCTCGGTACGCTGTCCCGTTTGAATCAATTCATTAATAATGTTGTTCGAGTCGTCGTGTGTTATTTTCTTTGTTTGTTTGTTTTGTTTATTGTTAATAAAACCCTTCCTGGAAGTTTGAGTTTCCTTTTGTTTCTCCAACTTCAGTGCCACCCTGTATAGCCAGCCACTGGATTACATTCCACGTAAGCAATGAAAGGGTAAGTGACTGAAATGCATTTTCTGAACATACAACATTTCTAAGTTCCCATGCGTTAATTAAAGTATAACGATAACTAAATAAACTCCCTTTCGAGAATTAAATAGTAACTCTTTCGAGAATTAAATAGATAATTAATAAAAGTAGATAATTAAAGAAATAACCCCTCAGGTTACATTACTTTTCGTTTATTAAAATTTTTCTATGAGAAAAACAAATATGTTCAGTGTTCCTTGGCCAAAATCAACCAAAAATCTGGAACTTGGGTTCAATTTTGACTCTTCAGGCATATACGACAGCGTGAAGATTAGTTAAGTTTTTCTTTAAACAGGATTAGTTCGTGTTTTTAACCAAGCCATTCGTGCAATGAAGAATGACTTCTTGTAATTTGTCTCTCCAATAAATGAACGTGCAAGGCCTGAAACTTTTTTCTTCAACGATGTCACTCTCTCAAAGAGAACTTGGAAATTAAAAATTCTGCAGAACTTAATCCTACCCCTTCCAGCGTTAGACATCCCTACACATTCCTATTTCATACATTTTTTATTACAAATTGACATCAATAGCGCTCGAGTGCTCGCCTGAATTATTCATAGACAGTACCGTGACAGGTTAACTTTGGAGAGTGAGCTAAAGAAACGTGACATTCTCGAAATAAAAGTGGAATTCAAATAGTTCCTTCGAATCACCTGGGATCATTGTTTGCGTACACGATAGTTGTGTAGATATTGTCATGGGTCTATCTGAAAACTTCCAGCACAGAAACTGAAATGTTGGAAAAATAAATAACTGTTTAATGGTAATTCGGGTGGGACGGTATCGCTTTGGCAGGTTGTAGTGTCAATCCAGCCAACAAAGTTGCTCTGTATTTTATTTTATTGATGTAGATGAGTTTGAAAATATTTATCTAGGAGTTTCTGAGATAGCACACGCAGCAACATCAAAGATACGTGGGAAGTCACGAAAACAATGATTACATTGGTATACCAAGGATTCATCGACTGGTTTGTTCTGAAAAAATCTTACTAGTCCAGGCGATAGAGCAAGCAATAAAAGTAGGCTTTGGCGATTGTGATTGAAGTCGTCTATTTTGTTGTACAGAAAAATCCCAAATATTAATGTAGAATAGAAATTGGAGTCTGCTTATTCCAAAAAACCATTGCTAAATTCAGGGGAACGACAAACATACAAAAAGAACGAAAAATTACCCGTTTTTCAATATTTTTTCCTGTAACATTGAAAGCAGGCCCTAAATAAAAAAGGCATTATTTATTTTTTGTTTATTTGATGATTGTCTATAAAGTTACAGCAACTGCGAATAAAAAAATTTTAATTTTGCATTAACAATGGGCGAAAAATAGTAGACAATCATATGTATATTTGGAGCAATTTTTAGTACACATTGTAACAAATTTGAAATGTTAATGTAGAAACTCAGATGAAAATATTGCCTGACCGAACTTAAAGTCGTATAAAAATTTTAATTATTATTATAGCAACACCAAATTAGTATAAAATTGTTAATACGGAAATTCTGGATATAAAACTAGTAATAAACAATGATATTACACAGTATAAAAATAATAATCTTTTAATTTTATTCTCAAGTACAGAATAAATTTTCATAAAAATGCATGACATCGACACTTGACATCAGTAGGTACATAAAGAAAATCGAATTTAAACCTAGCATAACTTATATCAAATGAAAGCTTAAAGTCTATAGATTAATCGGGTATACATATCGCAGGAAGACGAGTAAACTTGAAGAAGATATCTCAATCCAACATAAACCATAACATTTTTTCATCAACTGTCAAATTTTATAATAAATGTCACAATTGTTAATGCTAAAGGTGGCTTTTTAAGAATACCCAGAGATGGCCTAAAAAATAGAAAATAAAGAATATTTTAGTAAATAATTTATATAATTGTAAATAAAAGTAAAAGGACATTTGTTAAAAATGTGTTAGTTGTAAGTAGTGGTGTGAACAAGGTATTTGAAAAGGACATCCAAAGACTGAAAATTTCTATGCATGGACCTTAAGCAAAGCTAGGGACAGAATAATCAGGAAGGTGGAGAAAAACAAAGAAATTATTGATTGGTTACGGCTTGGGTTTTGCAAGATGTGCAGCGTGGAGACGCAGCTCCCGATAAATAAAAAATAAAACAAGAAGAGAGAGTTCAAGGAAGAAAATTAAATACTTACCAGTAAATCTATAGCTTGGCCAGAGTCCAGATAAGGTTATTTTGGCAGCCCATGAAAATTATGCGCTACCAGCAGTAGAAAGCAGTTCCAAAGCAGTTTCTAGTGGCCTCATAAATAGTCTGCAAGGCTTCTACGTAGTTTCCAGGGAAGAAAACTACAAATATCACAACGTAACAGGTACCTTTTAAAATCACAGTGCACTAAAATATCGCTAGCTATTCCAAATAAATCATGCTTTATATCGGATCCAATCTTTGCAAAGTATAAATAACAAATCACAGGACTTACCTGTACAAAAATAAGCCGAATCCAATCACTGATAACTTAAACAATTCACTATTTCGAAGAGCTCGAATAAAATCTGTCAAACGAATAGCTTTTTATTTAAATTCTGACGAATATTCATTCTTGTTTAGATGTAAGGATGCCCCTGATTGATAGGCAACAAATAATATAAAGAAATCTATTCCGGATTGCATAGATAAAATTAATTAATAGAAATTTTTAATAAGTCCTTATATTATTCGTAAACTTAGCAGAAAAAGGCAAATTTATTTGTTAAAAATATTCTTTATTGTGGAAAAAAATATTCTATTTTAAAAAAGTATTTATAAATTTGAGTTTATAGTCTTCAAATCAAAATAATATAACAAAATTTTGAATAACCAATTTATTAAATTTCAAACTCCATTCATTCCAAAGTGTCTTGCATTGTACTAGTTTGTGAGAACCGACTCCTGAAAATTTTCTGATATTGTCTATATAACAAGTGTCTACCAACAACTAGCCAGGGATAAAGTACAAGGTAAGACATAAAAAAATATATAGTAAAAATTTGTATGATACTACTTACAATTTAATTAATAAAAATACAATCTAAACCAAACCAAAAATCACACACACACATCCAAAATTATATTATCTTAATATTATAATATTTATGATATTTTTTACTATTTCTCATTCATTGTTAATGCAAAATTCAACTTTTTTGATTCGCAGTTATTGTAACTTTATATAAAATCTTCAAATAAACAAAAAATAGTGACTTTTTTAATTTAGGTCATTTTTCGTTCTTTTTGTATGTTTGTTGGTCCCCTGAATTTAGCAATGTTTTTTTGGAACAGGCAAACTCGGATTCTTATTCTACATAATGTATGGGATTTTTCTGTACAACAAAATAGATGACTTCAAATACAAACGTCTCGAATGCTCTACTGTCTGGACTATACGGAAAATGTGTTATACTTGAAAACGAGCAAAGTATATAGAGAATTAGGTAGAATATTTCACGAAGAAAACTCTACTGATAACTGAAAAGACATCGAACTTAAACAGTTTCATAAAATAAGCGTTAGTTCTTTGAAAAATATTGGGAATTACTGATGGCAAAAATACCTACCTCAAAAACTGATAACCTTGGAAAATATGGTTGAAATTATGGAAAATATGCCACTCTTAGGTCATCAGCGTGATCTGCTGCTTGTTAGGTAGGTACATGTAATCGGAAGTGTTCTGTTCAACCAATAAGTCATGAATTTGTTCACCACGGAGTTCCACAGGGCTCCGTGTTGAGACCCTTGCTTTTCATGCTTAAATACCTTTCCGTAGAACGTTATTTGTTGATGATGCAACCATTTATGCGTTTGAGTATAGTTTAACTGATCAGTCAATATTTTCCTATAAAATAATTGAAAGATCACGAATATGGTTTTCGGCAAACAATCTTAAATTAAATGAAAGTAAAACTCAAATTTTAGTCTTTTCTACACACAAAGATATGGCTAGTGGCAAATCTGAAAAAGTGTTCGGGTCATAATTTAGAATTAGAATTAATTTTGGAAGACACTGTTGGCATAAAACTTTTACGTAAAAGTTCAAATTAAATTGTTAAAGCACATTTTATAAATAAAGTCATATTCGTACATAATTAATAACAAATGAAGGACGCTTTGTTTCATTCTACTTTTTTTTTACTTGAAACTGTAATTTGAATAAATTATTTTATTGACACGAATAACAAAGATAATATCTACAAGGTAACGCAGACAATGTAATAGAAAATTTCCGCTTGAAATCAAATAACTTCGGAGCGATTTATTATAGCAATATTAGAGGCGATAAACAAATACACGACAAGCTTTAATTGTCGTTCCATTCATTTGTGCTCAAATTACTCTTTCACGTGCACACAATCATTTGGAATCTGACATTGAATAGACTAAAGTGAATAAACCATTAAAATCGTAAGGTATGTTTAATGGCTATTGACACATTCGATAGTGTTATTACAAGCCTAATGTTGGTAAAAATATACTATAGGTATAAGCAAGACAATAGAAATTGAGTGGGTATTAAGCTAATTCAATTTTTTTATACCTATAAACAATATTTTCAAACGAAGTCAAACAATGTTCTTCGATACCTGTAAACTAGGTATATCCTTTTCATACCTTACATACAAGGCTCCTAGCCACGAGAAGAGAATAAACCCAAGTGAAATGTGGCAGCAATTTTTACATGATTAGTATTTGTAAGGAGTGACCATAGGATAGCAAGAATTCAGAATATTTCTTTGAATAATTGCATTATTTAACAATTTCGATACATTGGATGTGTGCTTTTGCGTTACTTATAAAAAAAACAGACCACAAAAATGAGACAACCCCCAAATCCAAAGCCAAAGGCTGTGCGGAAGGGGGCTACACTTGAAAAAACGCGGACAAACACCCATTATCCATCCACATTGCCAGTGTCGACGCCAGAGATCTAACCCGGACCAGAATAGTCTGGCCGAGAAATGCTTGCCACCGCACTCTCGACCGACTACGTATGGCGATTATACTTTTGCATATTATTTTTAGTTCTTATTTTAGGTAATTACTTATTACTAGCTGTTTACTAAGTATTAGTGTGATATAATTCAATGCATAAGAAATAGAGTGCAACTGTTAAATCAATATATTCTTCTGTTCTTAATGAAATTATTGACGTTTTCTACATAAATTTTAATTGGCTTGGCAGGTCCAATTGATGGTTATGATAAGCTTAGAATGTCATTATTTTAAAACCGGTAAATTGGTGTCCATAATAGAAAATAAAGGAAATGTAGCCCCTTTGTGATAAATACACAAATTGATGGATACTAGCTATTAGTGGTAACAAATTTTTATTAATTAGTCCAGACGGTATCTGTTTCAAAAAGTCCAGATTTGGGTGAATCATATATCCACGGAGATTTTTGGCTTTTTGGCTTTCAAATATCACTAGAAATTAAAATTTTTCTATGCACTTAAAAAAAACGTGGGCTTAACTTTTGGCGGCACAATATGTTAAAAAATTCGAAAAATTATCTTCTTAATTATGTATCTTTCCAAGAGTTGATTTTAGACGAAAATGGAAGAGGAAAAAAATCGAATGAATCATGATTATTATTGGAAAAATCGAAAAAATCGCCAAAAATGGGGTTAAAAAAACATTACTTTTTAGGGAATCTTTTTAGGGTCTTTAGATTGGGTATAGAACCTTCATACTTGGCTCAAGAAAACTTCATGTTATGTAGAATTATCACACCAAGTTTCATCAAAATCGGTTCGATAGATTTTGCATAATAATTTTGCAATCCAGATTTTGAAAAAAAAAATGCAAATTTTCAAAATTTTGCACAGCAACAACCAAGGCCCTTAGATACTTGAAAATTTAATCACATATAGAAGGGCTCCCAAGCTTCCAAACGCTTTTTGAAAAATTCGAATTCGTCAATTATGAGAGCTCTGGCGCTTGTTTAAACATTGATCGAATTTTTGTACTTATAAACAATTAGAATAACTTTGTGAATATTCAACCAAATCAAATTTTTTAAAATAGGTTTTAAAAGTTCTTGCAAAAAAACAATTTCTTGTTTCTATTAATTTTGGCAGCTCGCATTTGAAATAGTAACTTGAGTCCGCATATGTTTAAAAATTAAAGGTTTATGTTACAAACTGTAAAGTGTAAAAGTGTTTTAAATATTCATTATAATCTCATAACAATGCCAAATTTTACGAATTTTCAAATGGGTCATCCCAGCTTTAATTTTTAAGGTGGTGTCGAATGAACTGTCAAAATTAATAGAAACAAGAGATTATCTAAATAAAGCCAGAGCCTACTGGACCACATTAAGAATTTAAATTTCATCTAACGAATTACATAAAATCGTTTTTATTTATTTTTTTTTTTTTTCGATAACGTTCGCAGATACGACAAAATTATAAGAGGTAAAAAAGTTTCTCACCAAAACATAAAATCCAATTTTGATTTTAGAATCTACCAGCGGCGCACCGCACAAAAGTTCAGGGGAAGAAAACGGGACATGAACCCCGAAAAAATATCACTCTGTAGAATATCACGACTATTTGGCAAGTCCAATGATGTAAGCCCTACAGCGTAACATATATTCCAAATTTGAGCTAAATATCTCAAAAACTGTGGGAGCTATAGAGAAAAAAACTAAAAAAATCTTAAAATTTCAACACCCTGTAGATCGGTAACGAAGCGTTTGCGGACCTATGTTTATATGAACTTTTAGTCATGAAATAAGCCAAAGAATTACGCCCTCCCTTATATGCAGGATATTTAGGAATACCCTGTATATACTGGAAAAGTAGAGGGTCCAGGAACGAACCCTGAGGTATAAATGTAGAATATTAGATTTTGTTCCATTGTAGATTACAAGTTGATGCTATTAGCTAAATATGATATGGAAATCTACTGAAAAATCCGTGAAATTGAAATTTCTTCAATAAAACATCATGGGAAACCCAGTCACATTAAATTAGATAGTAGTTATAGAAAACGCCTTTTGCGGGGCAATTAACAGTAGGTTTCAACATTATAACAAATCGCCTTGCTTACTGATCTCTGAAGATAAAATATTATTGTTTTAAAATGCAGGTACAGCTAAAACTTTAAAGGCTTTTCCCAAAGGTCACGAACTTCTAATTACTCACGTGATTCTTCCCTTTGTAGGAGTGTAAGGTATGAGTATAAAGTCTAATTACTCTAGACACGGAACATATGAAAGCCGACTAATAATCCTAATTATTTAATGACGATTTTACTGGCGGCGGAGTGAGGCGTTAATATTTCAACGAAATATCTATTAACTGAACAAATAGCCGCACGTAATCTATTCCCAATATTTCACTGGTATTTCAATAAAACTGAAAAGATAATAAAATCAGTACATAAATCAACTTTTGTTTTCGTTATTGCCGAATCAAAGTAATTTAAAATTGATGCAGTTTGGATTGTAATTTAATCCGGAAATAATTTATTTGTCATCAAAGTAATGTCGAACGTAAACAGCAGCGAAAAAATTGATACACTGCTTATTCATGGGGGTTTATTGATTTTGGAAATGGAATAATTGTTTTTTAATTTGTTTGCGCTCGCGAGATATTTACTGTCTGTTTGCTGACGTCCATAATTTTTGTATTATTCGCTGATAGAGTTGCAAAGCAAATCAAATAGGAACATGTTTACCGAACAGCTTTTTGATTCGGAAATATATAAAAACTGGATTAACTACGTAGTAAAATATACTACAACGGTCTATATAGGATAGAATATAAATCTAAAATAATCATTGAATAGTTATTTATTGTATGTGTTTTAAGTAGCATTTTATCCACGCAAAAATGTTTAAACGCGAGATGGTAATTCGAGCGTTTAATATTCTTAAGTGGATAAAAGGCAATTAAAACACTCATGCATACAACGTTTTATCCACAATCATATTTCTGTCAGAGTCAGAATTATTGGAGTTTAATAAAAAAATATTCACACGACTTATTTCTTACTACAGTCTGTTTGGAAACGAAAGAGAGTAATAAAACCCCGAGATAAGAACCGGCCATGGGCGTGGTAATATTTCATTTCAGGTAATTATCGGGTAACACTAATGCTAACAAAAATGACAGGGATTGGAAAATCGACTATCTACAGACTTTTAAAGGAAACAAAAAATTAACAAGATACTGTAAATCCCCCAAAATCATCTACAGGGAGGTCAAAAGTCGTTATAGATGATTTCTTCAAAAATGTCATTCGCAGAAAAGTACACTCATTTTATTTTAAAAAAGAAATACCAACGCTAAACAAAATTTTAAGTGAACTTTCAGAGGACAACGATTTGCCAAAAATCAGTAGAAGCAAATTATGGGCCGTCTTACGAGAGTTGAATTTTTGCTGGGAAAAGCAGAACAGGAAGTCAGTTCTTATCGATAAAGATGAAATTATTTGTTGGCGAAGATCCTACTTAAGATCAATTAGAAAATTCCGTGACGAAGGGAGGAATATTTATTATCTAGACGAAACTTGGGTCAACGAGGGATATACTGTAACAAAAGTATGGCAAGATAAAAATGTAAAAAGTTTTCGACAAGCATTTTTGGATGGACTTTCAACAGGGTTCAAGGCACCTTCAGGTAAAGGGCGAAGATTAATAGTGACACATATAGGTAGTGCCAGTGGTTTTGTAGATGGCGGTTTACTTTTATTTGAATCTAAAAATACAGGTGACTATCACGAAGACATGAACGCAGATGTTTTCGAAGAGTATTTTACACAGATGTTGGATCTTATTCCTCCGGGGTCTGTAATTGTCATGGATAATGCCAGTTACCATTCACGGCAGACCGAGCGGACGCCTACGACTGCTTGGAGGAAAGCCGATATAATTCAATGGTTATCCGGAAAAAACATTTCTTTTGAAACAAATATGGTGAAAAAGGAACTTTTGACACTTGTCAATCTTAATAAAGATCAGAAAAAATATGTTATCGATGAAATGGCAACAAATCGCCAAATAACGGTACTACGGTTACCACCTTATCACTGTGAACTTAACCCAATCGAATTAGTCTGGGCGCAGGTAAAAGGAGATGTAGCGCGAAATAATACGACGTTTAAATTAAGTGACGTGAAAATTTTGTTAAAAAATTCCTTGGAACGAGTAACTGCAGATAACTGGCAAAGATGTATACATCATGTACAAAAAGAAGAGGAGAAAATGTGGGAACTCGATAATTTAATTGACGTTACTGTGGAACCTATCGTTATCAATCTAGGAGACGAAGATAATTCATCAGAATATTCAGAGGATGAATTTTAATATACCTACTTTTTTATTTTCTTTATTGTACATTTATACAACACTACATTTACTCACCATAATTTGAATTTTCAAAATACATATATTTTTGTGTGGAATAAAAGTCTATTCATTAAATTTAAATAAATATTTTGATAATAATATTGAATAATTTTATTTGAATTACTAAAAACCCTCTTAACCCGGTTATGATGCTTAAAGTAGCCTCATGTTTTGAAATGCTGTTTTTATATTGTTTACTTATAAGAGAAATGGACCGAGAAATTGAAGCGGCATAGACAAAGACGGATTGTCGGGGATTAAATTTTAGCTACCTGCTACAATTTAGTACAGTCCGATCGCACAAAGTTTTTTTAAAAGTACACCTCATCCTATACCGATAATACATAATATAAAAATATTGAATATAAGCACCAGTACTACATTTATTTACGATTTGCATACATAATAAGCTTTCATTACTCTCTTTCATTTCTAAACAGACTATAGTACTCAATGAAACGTGGTAGATTTTGTTATACCAGCTACTTACTGTGGTACGTTGTTTATTATCAATTATTTAATAAATAGTTCTATCTGAATTTGGTGAAAATGCAAGAAAGTAATTGTGCAATTGTGGTTGCTTTTGAAGAAACTCAAGAAGCAATTTTCCATTTACTGCCAGCGAAATCCAGGGAACATTACGAAAAAGTATTCGCCGAATTTAACGAATTGAGGGAAAAACGGAGAGTAATGACAATAAATGAAGAAGTAAGCTATCGAATTTTTTAAATTTGAAGAAAAAATATGCAATTTCATCTATCTAGATGAAATTGCATATTTACCACATATCTATGTGGTCGAAGTATTCGATGTTGAAGGTCCACAAAAATATAGATATTGAAAAATATAACAAGCTTACTGCTTATTTGAAGAGTGAATCGAGAGGATACAAAGCAAAAAAGCTGCAGTATTGGGAAGAGCACATATTGAAGAATTTTTGACTGGGGCTTCCGATAAAAAATTTAATGATTAATGTAATATCTCTTTACCTTTTACATTTTGCTAGGTACATAGTGAACTTTGAATTATTTTAGATTGCACTAATAATGGGGGTCAATGATGGGAATTGACTTTGAAAATTAGTGACATACAGGGCGTTGGCAGTTACCTACTTGTTTCAATACCTGACACCAAGACGGGCATTTCAAGAAAATTTTCAATTATAGAAGGATTTTGCTTGAATGCTGTTCAAATATGCTGAAAATATCTCTGCGCCCAATTCGTCTAACACAAGACAGATTCTTTTTAAGATACAATCCAAAATGTACTTCTCAGCCTGTTGGAATCAACACAGTGGCGAAAATACCCTCAATAGTTGCTTCATTCCTAAATGTCGCAATTCCAGAAGCATGTACTGGCCATTGTATGAGGCGCACTTCAACAACTTTATTGGCCAATAAAGGTGCTGATCTTACAACCATCAAACGGCATGGTGGATGGAAGAGCTCATCTGTAGCAGAAAGTTATGTTGAGGAGTCTATATCTATCAAACTTGATATTGCAAGGAAAATCCAAGGAAAATATAGCTGTTCCTTACAAGAAGAGATATCCGTAACTTGTGCAAATTATTCACAAACTTTGGCAGACGTTATGCGTTCCGAAAATATTGGCAACAATGCTACAAGGATTTTTAATAACAGAAAGGAAGTTAAATGTGATAAAACAAAAAACGAAATGTCTATTACTATAAATGTAAATGTTAATGTTATTAAGTAAATAAATTAAATTTGACTTATTGTAGGTTTATTATTTTTTTATTTTTATAATTGTAATCGTAAATAAAGTAAATACAGTAATCGCGAGTCAGTTAATGCACTATTAATTTACGGTGAATGTAGGCAAAACGTTGTGGTCGCATAACTTGCAAGACTCATTCAAAGAGCACACAGT
Source organism: Anoplophora glabripennis (assembly GCF_000390285.2). Taxonomy (NCBI): domain Eukaryota; kingdom Metazoa; phylum Arthropoda; class Insecta; order Coleoptera; family Cerambycidae; genus Anoplophora; species Anoplophora glabripennis. The sequence goes on along the minus strand of NW_019416373.1, from coordinate 376,430 downwards.
ATTGGTCAGAGAGCAACATCAAACACCTACCGCGATGTGTCCCCTTTCTACACCAGCGACTCTCAATATGTTAGCACATTTTTGACAAATAGAGTCATTATTTTACCTTGTTTTCAGTTTTTTGCTTATAAATTATTATAGCATGACAGTTTTTTTTACTCTTAGAAAACAATTTGCAAGTCTGTATACACCAACGCCTACATACCTAGTAACTGTGCTCGAGTACCCTATTGCAGACGTTCCTTGCGTGATAGAGAGAGTATATTTTATAGCCGTAATTACAGAAATGTCTACAAATCGACCAACTTCGATAGTGTTTGTCACCCAGAAACGTATTGCCGTGTGAAGTAGAGAACTAAGTTCGGAGATAAGAAAAATTTATTGGCTGTTACCGATTTATTTACAGAAATAACTTTCTACTGAAATTGTCCCATAGATATACAGGGTGATCCATTAACGGTATCGAGCGGCTGTATACAGGGTGTATCTAAATAACACCGGGGTGCGATTCTCCGATGAAAATTAATAGGGGTCTTTGGTATAAAATTTTTTGAAAATACCCTTCCCTGAAAAGTTACGCCCCTCCTAAAATTACAAAAAAAAATTGTTTTTCTTTTTTATCTTCCACGTACATCAAGCTAAAGAAACCAAACTTGGTGAACATTATCTGTCAATAAAACTACACTTTTTGAATTTTCTTCAACCCTGAACTATTTTTGTAAGGGGTTGAAATAATCAACCCCTATGACATTTTTTCTTATAATTTTTTTTTCGATAAAATTTTTTCCTTTTAAAAAATATGTCTAAAAAACCCCATTCATTTACTAACTTTTTGATCTCTTCAAGTTTCTTCGAAAAGTTAAGGATTTATGACAAAAAAAAATAAATGTATTGTAATGTATTTTTAAAAAGATGAGCTGTTTAACGCGAGTGTATTTTGCCGAAAGATCTAGTGGCCTGTTCTTTACAATGGAATCCGTAGAAACAAATGTCAATGTCATTTATTGTTACTGTTTCTTACTATTTCACAAGTTTCATGATTTTGTGTAGAAAATATTAGTTAATAAACCGAAAATATGGTTAACTATTCGAATTTAGAAATGGCAGATATGCATTTTACATATGGGTATGCTAACGGTAATGCATTGGAAGCGCAAAGACTTTATGCTGAACAGTACCCAGAGCGTAGATTACCCCACCATACTACGTTCACAAATATTCACCAACGCTTGCGGGAACTTGGAAAATTTGAAAAGAGAAGTCATGACTGTGGCCGTAGCCGAGAAGTTAGAACTGAAGCTGTCGATGAAGCCGTACTTAATTTAATTGAGGAATCCCCAGAAACTAGTACCAGGAAAATAGCTCGTGTCCTAAATGTAAGCCATTCGGTAGTTTTTAGAATTTTAAAAGAACAACAGTTATATCCCTATCATCTCCAACGGGTGCAGTCGTTACTGATTCGAGATTTTTTACCACGTGTGGTTTTTTGTCAATGGCTTATTAATATGATCGGCCAAGCGCCGCAGTTCTTAAGAAATATTTTATTTACTGACGAGGCGAATTTCTCAAGAGACTGTATTAGAAATTTTCGTAACAATCATATTTGGGCTGAGGAAAATCCTCATGACTTTTTTGAAGGAAATCATCAGTATCAATTTTCATTAAATGTGTGGCTCGGAATTATCGACGATCATTTAATTGGTCCCTATTTTCTTCCACGACGATTAGATGGTGACTCATATTGTCATCTTCTCGAAGAATTACCTATTATTCTTGAAGAAGTTCCCATTCAAATTAGGCAACGTTTATGGTTTATGCACGACGGTGCACCAGCCCACTTTAGTATACGTGCAAGACGTCACTTGGATGAGGTGTATGCCAATCGATGGATAGGTCGAGGAGGATATGTAAATTGGCCAGCCCGCTCCCCTGACCTTAATCCTTTGGATTTTTGCATATGGGGATATCTGAAATCTTTGATCTACTCAAGGCCAGTTGAAGATATCAATGATTTGCGAAACCGCATTGTAGCAGGGTGTGAAACGATAAAAAATTCACCAGGAATATTTGAACGCATACGCAATTCTATGAGAACAAGAGTAGATGCTTGTATTGAAGCTGAAGGCAATCATTTTCAACATTTTTTGTAGATTGTATTGTCAATATCCGACAGATTTTTATTTTTTGTTACTGTTATAACATTATTCATCATTTGTTCACTTTTAGTCTAAGTTCCAAACTTCTTAGCCTAGTAGAATCATAGGTCAACTATTTGGTTGAGTGTTTTTTAATAAAATGTTATTTAATATGACAATAAATGACATTGACATTTGTTTCTACGGATTCCATTGTAAAGAACAGGCCACTAGATCTTTCGGCAAAATACACTCGCGTTAAACAGCTCATCTTTTTAAAAATACATTACAATACATTTATTTTTTTTTGTCATAAATCCTTAACTTTTCGAAGAAACTTGAAGAGATCAAAAAGTTAGTAAATGAATGGGGTTTTTTAGACATATTTTTTAAAAGGAAAAAATTTTATCGAAAAAAAAATTATAAGAAAAAATGTCATAGGGGTTGATTATTTCAACCCCTTACAAAAATAGTTCAGGGTTGAAAAAAATTCAAAAAGTGTAGTTTTATTGACAGATAATGTTCACCAAGTTTGGTTTCTTTAGCTTGATGTACGTGGAAGATAAAAAAGAAAAACAATTTTTTTTTGTAATTTTAGGAGGGGCGTAACTTTTCAGGGGAGGGTTTTTCCAAAAAATTTTATACCAAAGACCCCTATTAATTTTCATCGGAGAATCGCCCCTTGAATTTTTTCGGTGTTATTTAGATACACCCTGTATATGAAACTACGATTATGGGGTAAAAAATCTATTAACAAATATGACCAAAATAAATTGATTTAAAATATTTTCACGTTTGTAACTTCATCGCTAGGGGGCGTAATTGCTATAGTGTTACAGAAAATTGTCGGATTTTAGAAATTTCGCTTATATGACCTAAATTGCAAATACATTTTTTAGATACACTGTTAATCTCTTCACAAGTTTTGTTTGAACTTTTTTTTTGTTATTATCATAGCAACAATCAGTATGAAGGACGCTATCTTGAAATTTTTAAATTGTCATAACTTCTAAATGCCTTAATCGATTTCAATAAATGATGGCTCACTTTAAAGAACTATTAATAAAATTTATTTTTATGATATAGAAATGAAAATATTATTTTCCTGCGCAACGGTAGACGACGCTAATGAGAAAAGTTTTGTAATTGTCTCCGTTTACCAAAAAAATTAAATGCAACGATATAGGTTTTTTTTCATGGCTTGATAGACCATTCATTATGGAAAACAAATACACAGACCGGAGGTCGATATCATTTTTCGTTTTCAAGTTATTGCTAAAATAGTGAGCTTGTGCTAGAACATCCTGCTTTATTTAGTTCTCTAAATAACATTGACATAATCCAAGCCAAAATTAAATTGTAAAACTATACCAATCTTGCAAAAAGAATGATTGCTTTATTTTGAAATTTTTTTGATAACTGCAATATTTAATTTTTTTATTAATTCCAAATATCTGAGTAGTTATAAAGATTATTGTTTCCATAACGGAGGCTATGTCCTATGAAAATAGACAAATAAAAAATGATCTCAAACGATATGTGTCAGCTCTTCCTTCATGCCAAATTATGTCATTCGTGTGAGAAAAGTACTTGTGTTCCATATTGAAATTCCCAGGTCTCTAACTAATTCCTTTAGATTTATTTGGGGATTTACATGGATACAAGTCAACATAATAATATCGTCTTCCGTTCTTGCACTGCGATGTCTTCTTACAGAATGTAGTGGCGTCTGGATAAACACTGAAATAGTTCTCTGGAGTAGCGTATTCTCTTGAAGCTATAACGGCATTTTTCAAACATTGAAAATTAACTGCCGACATATCATACGCTTCCACATTCGCAAAAGGCATTTTCTCTGTTCACAAGTACTTTTCCAACACAAATAACACTAATTTTGCACGTAGTAAGAGCTGTCACATTTCGTTTGGCATAATTTTTCAGTTATCTATTTTCATCGGGCATAGCCTGCCTACTCAGATATTTGGAATTAATTAAAAAATTAAATATTGCAGTTCTCAATAAAGTAATAATTCTTTTTAAGGACAAGATTGGTATAGTTTTACAATTTAATTTAGGCTTGGATTATGTCAATGTTATTTATGCCCGTTTGCACCGTTTAGAATTTAAGCCAAGTTCAACTGAACTTGGTTAAATTTTAAAACTAGGTTTTAATAATCAGCTTTTGCACCACTTACTGCCGATTGCAGATTAAATTAAACTGGGCTTTAGGAATACTGTTTAGGGATTTTATTATACTGCTAACTTATGTCCAGTTATTTTCGGAAAAAAATATGTCAAAGTCAAATCCTTAAACCAAAATTTGAATATGAGTACCATCAATGACAGCTAACACTCTAAGATATGATGCAATTTTATAGAATTCTTGTTGCACACTAACTATTTCTTCTGGATTTGGCATTTTTATGTATCTCCAATAAAGCTGAGCTATTGCAATTGATACTCGTACAATTATTCTGGACACTGTTGATATGTCCATCCCTGAAAAGTCTGCAATAGCAGACAAATGACCAGCACAAGCATAGAACCAATTGTTGAATAGGAGATACACTATTATTCCCAGAAATACAAAATCATGTTAAGAATAAAATCTTTTTATAACTCCAAAATTCTGATTGCCACTTGCATCGTGTTCATGTCGACGTGTTCGTAAAACTTACATATCACTTGGATATTCCAACTCCTCTTCAATTAAAGTTAGCAGATGTAATGTGCTCTTTCGTCAACCTAAATCTGCGAAAAAAAGTCATATTGTCTAGATTATGAAATAGATAATTTCTAATCTATCTAGGAAATCCAAAGTCTATAGTTTCGTGAATATCTAAATCATCCAATACATCAAAGCCAGAATCTGAATCCATTTCAAAGTTCTCATTGAAAAGGAAGAAATGCCTATTTAAAAAAATTATAACTAGCAGCTAAGTACTGTTAATAGTGTCAATTTATATTTTCTCATTAATCCAAGTTTAAGCAGTCAAATTTGAGGGTTTAAATTAATCCTAGATTAATACATAGATTTGAAACGGTGCAAACAAAATGTTATATTTTAATCCAAGTTCAGACTTAATCCTGGATTAAACACTACGGTGCAAACGGGCATTAGAGAACTAAATAAAGGAGGATGTTCTAGCACAACCTCACTATTTTAGCAATAACTTGAAAACGAAAAAAAATATCTACCTCCGGTTTGTGTATTTGTTTTCCATAATGAATAGTATATCAAGCCATGAAAAAAAACCTATATCGTTGCATTTAATTTTTTTAGCAAACGGAGACAATTACAAAACTTTTCTCATTAGCGTCCGTCGTCTACCGTTGCGCAGGAAAATAATATTTTCATTGCTATATCATAAAAATAAATTTTATTAGTAATTCTTTAAAATGAGCCATCGTTTATTGAAATCGATTAAGGCATTTAGAAGTTATGACAATTTAAAAATTTCAAGAAAGCGTCCTTCATACTGACGTTGCTATGGTAATAACAAAAAAAAGTTCAAACAAAACTTGTGAAGAGTTTAACAGTGTATCTAAAAAATGTATTTGCAACTTAGTTTATATAAGCGAAATTTCGAAAAACCGACAATTTTCTGTAACACTATAGCAGTTGCGCCCCCTAACGGTGCAGTTACAAACTTGAAAATATTTTAAATCAATTTCTTTTGGTCGTATTTGTTAATAGATTTTTTACCCCATAATCGTAGTACGTATAGTTTTCTATATACAGCCGCTCAATACCGTTAATACAATAACCCTGTATACAATGCAAAGAAATGCTCAGAACAAAACTTACACTATAATTAATACACTAAAAAAATGAATTGGTTGGGAAATAAAGAGGGTCTTGGGTCAAATTTAAATTTAAATTAAAAAATATTAAATTATTAATTGCAAAAAGTAGGTTAAAATTAAAGATGTTGTAAAAATGGTATACTTGATGGAATCAATATTATACGTTTCATCTTCCTGCATAAATGCATATACACACAAAAATTTATACATGCGTCTGTGTTTTAAAACTGAAGAAAAATGTTCTCTGCCGTTGTATGAAATAATTCTGCCCCAACACAAAAGATATTTCCTCAACGGGCATTTAGAATTCCTGCAAATGAGTGGTTATCGTGACCATTGTCAGCCGTTTCTGTTTTTGAAATAATGCAACTACCTTCATTGTATACTTATTCTCCTTTAATAAATTTAATGATAATTACAGTTTAAACTTATGCATTCAGGTAAAAGGCAAGTAAGCTGTAAAATATTTTTATCTTCAACTCGGTTTTGCGGACAAATCTTGTTTGATTGATGTTTAATTGTTTTTCTGATTACATATTCCTTTTTACATATGTCTATATTTTGTTTCGTTCTACGAACGAAGAAGTAAATTGGAATAAAAAGAGAATAATAGATCACTCTGTGCAGCATTAATCAGATAACAGTCTAAGATCCTTATCGTTGTTGCTCCCGTATGAATAAAAAATGTGTAGGACAAAGTTGTAGGAAATATTCTTATAATTTCAAAACTATACTTACAATAACACATGTCAATAAGGGTCAAGAAGCAGACACACTAATATGCATTCCCGATGGATTTTGGTGCGCTGAATCCGAGTCTTGCCGCAGAATTGCTCTATCACGTCAGGTTTTTGAGATATCCTAACCTAAAAGGGCAAAAACTGTTTTTCGTCATATTTGAGGTTATGTAGTAACGCCATCTTCTTTTTCAAAAAAAATACATATAATTTAAAAGTACAAGGTTCCCTCTTTCAAATGCCGTTGAGTTTGCTCAAATAGCTTTTTTTTTTTCGTTAAGATATCACATGTTGAAAGTTTATCAGTTTCTTAATATGCGAAAATCTACTAAGGATCCCTTAGAAGTCAAACAGTTGATTGCAGTTCAGAAGAAACTTCATACTCAGAAACCTTCAATATATACGAACTCAAAATCCAGAAACGCACAAATCCCAAATCCACAATCCCTAAACCCACACATTCCAATCCCACAAAACCCGAACCTACAAACTCCAAGCTTACAAATCCCAAGCCCACCAACTCCAAACCCACAAACCATATGGGTATGAAGTTTCTGAATTGCAATCGACTGCTTGATGGCTAAGGCATCCTTAGTAGATTTTCGCATATTAAGAAACTGAGAAACTTAAAAATTTCAACATGTGATATCTCAACGAAAAAAAAAAAGATATTTGAGCAAACTCAACGGCATTCGAAGGAGGGAGCCTTGTACTTTTAGATTCAATGTATTAGTTTTTTGAAAAAGAGTAGGTGGCATTACTACATAACCTCAAATATGACGAAGAACAGTGTTTTTTGTACTTTTAGGTTAGGATATCTCAAAACCCTGACGTGGTAGAGCAATTCTGCTGCCAGATTCGGATTCAGCGCTCCTAAATCCTTCAGAAATATATATTCAAGTTTCTGCTTCCAAAAAAAGTTAAATTTTGTTGGCCTGTTGTAGTTAGAGGAACAGTCAATGTTGAATTTCAACATATTCATTAAACTTGTTTGATTTATTTAAATTGTACAGGCTGGTCCAAATTTACTATCTTCATTTGTTTCTGAGTTACAGGGCGTTTCTCGTTATTGTGATACTTTTGAACATGTCTGTATCTCAGCTGTTACATAAGCTAGAGTTAAAGTGAAAACTGCTCAAGACTAATTCTTTGGAGTAGAATTGAATGCCCGTATAGATTTTTAGTAGGTTTTAAGATTCCAGAGTTATGACCCAAAGTTATATTTCTTTAAATGGAAATCGTACCTGGTGATGACTTAAAAAATGGAGATTTTTTTTACTTTTCATCAATATATCACATACTACAGTTATTTTTCCAAACACAGAAGATACGGGGTGTTTTATATATAAATTCGATCCTTTTTTACATTTTAATATGGCTGGCTATGAAAGTACATACAAAACTATAATTCTTACTTTTACAAAACTCATATCTGTTGTAAAAATATGACCTTTATTTAAAATATACATTACAGATAAGAAAACACAGAGTTTTCAAATTTTTATTCCACTTCAACTGAAGTTACAATATTAAACGTAAATTAAACAATAGTAAGTACCTACATCAATAAAAACTTTCAAAAATGGTAGCTAAATGTTCAAATTGCCGTCCCTCAACTGCCACACATTTCACGCATCTTCTGGCAACGCTTCAGGTAGCATTCATTAAATGTATATTTGAAATATTATTAAAAGGAATTTTAAATATAATGTCTTTTAGAAAACCCCAAAGGAAAAAATCCAGCGGACTCCAGTCAGGTAACCTAGCTGGCCATCTGATCGGTCCGTTTGTTCCTATTCACCTATCTCCTAAAATTTCGTTAGTATTATATTATCACACGAGTATACGTTGTGCATTTAAAATAAATGTTATATTTTTACAACAGATATGACTTTTGTAAAAGTAAGAATTATAATTTATCTGTATTTTCATAGCCGCCATATTAAAAATTAAAAAATATATATAATTTATATATAAAACACCCCGTATTTCCCGTGTTTGTATTAATAACTATAGCATGTGATATATTGCTAAAAAGCAAAAAAATCTCTATTTTTTAGGCCGGGGTCATCTACGATTTCCATTTAAAAAAATATAACTTTGGGTCATAACTCCGAAATCTTAAGATCTACTAAAAATCTAATACCGACATTCAATTCTACTCTAAAGAACTAGTCTTAAGCAGTTTTCACTATAACTCTAACTTATTTAACAGCTGAGATACAGACATATTAAAAAATTAGACAGTAACGAGAAACGCCCTGTAACTCATAAACAAATGAAGATAGCAAATTTCCGACCCGACAGTCGAGTTTGTCATGAAAATCGAGCTCGATAACGTCGTGTCAGATTTATCATATCTTTAGTAGTTTCTGAAATACCCTGAAATCCCATCGAAAATGGACACCGTATATTTTACATATTTGCCTGCAATAATAAATATGGCTAAATAAGTATGGTAACAAGAAATTGCCAACAAATTATAAGATTGACTTGCATCACCAAAATGCAACATTAAAACCGTTTTACTTACAGAAATAATTTCTTTTAAAGTATATCGAGTGGAAAATTGTATTAACTTTCAAGTCCGCTTGTAGAGCGACTCAAAAAGGTCACAGGTTAAATTATTATATTTAACTAGGAAGTATAAAAAAATATACCAAATACCTATTTGATGTTTTTTAAAAATATAAACGGATTTGAGAGTCGTACTCTTCATTGAAATATCGGGGCGTATTCTTCTCAAAATACACCCAGTTATATCTAGAACGAACATCAGTTTCAATGTTCACTAATTGGGCTACATGTTTTTATCAGTCTTAATGAGGGTTCTGTAAACTACACTATAAAGCTCAGGAGAATACGATGTTGTCTCTTCCATTTCAGGAGAGATGTTGAATATATCCCCATCCATTAACCTAATAGGTTAGAGATGTTTATGTGATACAACTATATTGGGACTATGCAAATAGGTATATCGACTAATGCATAAATGCAAAAAACTGAATTGTTTCATAAGGCAAAACTCAAATTGGGAATACTGTGGTAAGAGAAAAATATGACACCCGTCCTTGAATTGTTATTTAAGGAATTTTAGAACAGTTTTTTCATAAAAATCTTGATAATAATAATAATAATAATAATAATAGTGTCTAATAAAAGCTCTTTTAAAATAAAGTAAATGCCAACGCAATATAGTAGTATTAGTCCAACCACATTACACTTGGAGAAAAAAAAAATTGTTACCTGGACTTTTATAAGTGGAAATGGTAAAAGGGCTTATAATAAATATAAAAAAAATTATGCGTGAGCAGGGGCGGCGGAGGGTTGATTTGGGGGGTTGAAAAGTTATGAAATATTGTATCATTGGGATTTCTGGCGAAAGTTGAGGTCAAACATAAAAGTATCCACTATAAAAGTTGTAGATCATACAAAAATCTACAATTTTTGTAGAGGTCACTTTGTAACATAACCTCAAAATTTTCGAGAAAAATGCGAAAACCTGTTTTTTTTTCTGATTTTTCGTTTTTTATTTCTCATTTCCGCAAAAATAATTTAATTTTGACGCAACTTGGTGAAAGTATACCTTTCTCTGTCTTAAATAAACTCAAATTTTTTAGATACAAAAATCAAGAAGTTTCTGAGATATTCATTTTTTTCCGCCTGAAACACTTTTTATTCAAAGAAAAATTCTACTTAAATAAATTATCGTACAGAGTTCTGCCGGTAATCATTTTCTTCGTTTTAACATATACTTTTTAAAAAAGTTGTAATCACAGTTCAAAAACATGCTCAAAAATGCAAAAAAGTAAAAAATGACAAAAAAAAATAAAAAACTGATTACACCGTTCAATTGTACGGAAAAAATACAAAATAAAACATTGTTTGACCCAAAACTATTTTTATACCGTATTGAAAGAAAATCGCATTTTTCTCGGAAATTTTGAGGTTACGTTAAAAAATAACTTCTCCAAAAGTTGTAGATTTTTTCATGATCTACAACTTTTGTATTAAATACTTTTTTGTTTGACGTCAACTTTCGCCAGAAATCCCAATGATACAATTTTTCATAACTTTTCAACCCCCCAAATCAACCCTCCGCCGCCCCTGCTCACGCATCTATTTTTATTTTTTTCGTTTATTATAAGCACCTTTACCATTTCCACTTATAAAAGTCCAGGTAACAATTTTCTTTTTTTTTCCATCTAAATGAGTTATTTTGATCGGTCTATATAGACTATAAATATAGAAAATATAAATATTGGAACAAAAAAGTCAATGGACCAAGTGATCAGTAACACTTTTAATAATATCCATTAAGGAGCCGCTAAAAATTTGATACACAGTTAAAGTGTAGTCACATAAAATATAGCGGTGATCTCACAAAACTCACTCACACTGGTCACAAAAATTAACGTATAAAAAAAATCCTAAATTTTTAAGTGACTTTCGAAAGATTATAACTGGGCGAAAAATGGTCGTAGAGGAATAAAAAAAGCAAATTGAAGATTGAAGTTTCTAGTCTCAGGATCTGATAGTCGAAAGACCATCTTTCTTGATTAAAAAAAGGGAAAAAATGGGTATTTAAGGATTTTCGCTAAACTTTAGATAACTTTACAAATAATGAGTAGACTAAGCAAAATGCGAAAATAGTTATTTTAACCTCAAAGTACCAAATTGAAAATGTTTTTTACGCAAAATACATATTTTTCATCAAAAAAATGAAAAATATTGAAAAAAGAAGAAAAAATTAAAGAAATTATCTTGAGGGTTTCTTTGGGACATTTTAAGTTAAGGAAAAAACCAAAAACATCCTTAGTCTATTCATTATTTGTAAAGTTATCTGAAGTTTTGCGAAAATCTTTAGACACGCAATTTTTTGCCTATTTTTATCAAGTTTCTGGCATCGGCCTTTTTTTATCTAAAAAAACGCTGATAACGTTTTACAAAAGTAACATTGATGTTTTGAAAACCCTGCTGATATCATACAAAGCTTAAATTAAAGATTATGAACTAAACTAAAAGAACAGTCAGGTGGAATTGCTAAAAAAACCTTTGAAGCGCGTCTGCCCTTTAAAAGAGAAGCAATAATTTTGAAAAAATTTTTCCGCTGGATTTTTTATGATTTCTTAAACATTGTCAAATAGATATAAACATTTTTGACTTTCAGATTCTGAAACTACGACTTCAAATTTCAATTTGCTTTTCTTTTATTGCTTTACAACCATTTTTCGTCAAGTTACAACCTTTTGAAAATCACCTAAAAATTTAGGATTTTTTATCTTTTAATATTTCTGACTAGTTTATTTGTCATGTAGACATTTTACGATATCTAAAAGTAATTCTAGTAAAATAAGAATTAATGACAGAAAGTAAACTCGCACAATCTATTTACTGACTCGGTCATAACTGATTCCTCTTTCTTTCACGATTCTTTTCTTGATGAAAGATTGCGCTTTTATATTCCTTTTTTGTGCATTTGGGTGTTTAGAATAACGCTAAACCACATCGAAACAAATTTGCTACATTTAAAATTACTTAATACAGAAAGAGCTAATATGTATAAGCATTAACAATAAATATTTATTTTTCAGGTATGTACCAACTTTGTAACAACAGAAAAAAATTTCGAAGACAGCTATATTTAAGGTAAGCAACTTCCATTTTTGGTAGGTGTATCTACGGGACATCGAAAAATGAAATTTCATGTTTTAAAATTGTTTGAGCAAATCGAAAAATAAATCTATAGTTTTTAAATTTCGAATGCAAAGAGAACTGTTTTATTTTTAAAATTGTAGATACCAATTTAATATTAATCATTAATTTTTCAAAATAGATTTGAAAAATGTTAAATAGTATACATCAGATTGCAAACTAGGTCGTGAAAACTGTTTTTTTTTACATTTCTTTCATAATTTACATACCTCGCCGCTGGACAAGCTAAGGAAATGCGATATACAAGGGTGTCAAATCACAGGGTTTAAAAATATGTCAAATTTTATTAAAAATTTCCACACCACCTGCCTTATCATCCCACATCAAAGAAAATTTATTTCTTTCAAATAAATTGAACTATGAAGCAGTACCTAAAAATGTACCTATCTAACTTAAAAACTCATACAGTACTAACTAAATAATTATTGAAATACTCAGAAATAAGTAAATAATCTGACTACTAACCTGATTTTTACAGTATATATGATGAAAATTTCCTCCATTGCTGTTTAAAAACGCCTCAACACAGTTGAGTCAAAAGTTGTCCCCTTCCTTGCTTTTTTTTTATAAGACACTCGCAGAATTCTACACGTCTTGGTAAATGTTCGGGATTCAAGATCTCCTTTTTTTAAAAAGGGATGTAATTCGTCCCAACATTCTTTGTAGAGTCACATGACATTATTGAAATTTTATAGCTAATTTTCGAGTGCTTGTATCATGAAACTACAAGTATTGAACCCCAATTAAAGTCACACCCTGTGTATTATGAAAAAGAAAGTTAAAAATAGTTTGTAGAAGGAAAAGTATGACATAGGGCAGGAAATATCTTGCAAACATATTTGAAATATTTTATACGAAATATACGAATTAATGAATAACTGCCTCACGTGAAAGCATTTCAATTTTCACTCTGTATCAAATATTGAAAGAAAACCCGCTGTGCCTATATGGCAAAATGTTCAAATAACATTTTTATTATACATTTTAGAACTTAACCTTTAACCTATGTGTAAATTGTTACAATTGTGCCCATATATTGCGCTTCTATTCATGTGGTCTGATGAAAAGTGTAAAAATAAATTTTAATTTCAAAGTTATATAGGTCTCAAGTCTCAGTATTTTTTATAGGTATATAAATTGAGAATAACATGTAGTAGATATAAAGTACAAAGTTAGAAATATCCGACAAACACGTTTTTTCGACACTGTATGATGGCGTAAGCGAAAAAGTTTTTCTATAATTTTGAACAGATCAAAAGTGTTGCAGGAATTTTTCTTTCTACTAACAAAAGTGTCGGATAAGGTAAATATTTCAAACATTTTCACTGTTTAAAATTAATATATTGTTGTCAATATATAATTTTGCCAAAGTTGTGGGTTTGTGTTGTGTGTTGTGTTCTTTGTTTTTGTTTGTGTATTTTTTTTATTTGGGTTAACTGTACATTGTTAAATACAAACCTTTCTTTGTTTTACCATGCACTCTATCTTTTCCCTTGCCAGCTGATTTTAGATGCTTGTTTTATTATTAGAGATCTCAGGAGTCGGTTCTATAATTTTTAATACACAAACAAGTACAATGCAACACACCAGAAAAAAATAGAGATTAAACTTGAATACAACCTTTATTCAAATTTTTGTGCAAAACTTGTTAACTCAAGATTGTGAATATTTTTCTCTCTAGGTCCTAATTTTTATTTTATTTTATATAACAATAATAAAGAATATTTTATTAATTTTGTTACCTTTTCTTATTCTATTACAATTACATACAATGCAAGGATTGTTTTTCATTCAAAATGAATATCTACTTTATTAGCAATTAATTCAATTTTGAATACTTCTCCTTGTATTGCATTTTGCCTATCGTACAGGGGCATAATTTCTTATTTACTGACAGAAAATTCAACTCTAATTAAACAAGTCTGTCCCTTTTGATAACTTGGTTCGAGCTCATAAACTTTGTGAAATTTTTAAACATATGATTGATTGGCTTGTATTTATTTTTGTTCAGGTAAGTTCTATAGTTTATTATGAATCCTTTTTCTAAGGTTTGAGGTGATATAAAAGTATTATTTATAGGTTATAGCTACCAGTTTTGTTTATAGTAACTTAATTATTTTATTTTAAGTACTTGGTATTTGCTCACTTGCATTTTTCCTTGTTGGAAACTACGTAGATGTCCTGTATACCATTTATGGGGCCACTGGAAACCTCTATGGACTGCATACTACAGGTAACGGAAATTTTTTCTTTGATGGCAAATTTCTTTCTCTTTACTTTGAGAACAAACAAACTTTTAACTTTTCTGGAAAGTTTAATTTTCTTACTTGACTGTTTTTTTCTTGTGCAAATTTTACATTTACTGCAGCTACCTTTCTACTCTACATTCTCCAAAACCCAAGCCGTAACCAATCAATAAACTTTTGTTTTTCACCCTTTCTGGATTATTCTGGTCCTATTTTTGCTTAAGGTCCCTTCACAGAATTTTCAGTCCTTGGATGTCCTTTTTTAACAACATTTTTTCACTACACTCCTTATGACTATTACATTATTTATAAATGTCCTTTTATTTTAACATACAATTCTATAATTAATTACTAAAATATTCCTTATTTTATGTTTTTTATAGGTCATCTTAAGGTACTTGTAAAGCCAACTTTAGTTTTGACATTTGTGAAAATTATTATTTAATTTGACAACTGATAAAAATTATTTCATATTATGACTTAAGTTAAATTGAGATATCTTCTATGCATTTACTCGTCTTCCCAGGATATGTATACCAGATTCATCTATAGATATTGAGCTTTTGTTTGATATACGTCACTCTAGGTTTAAATTCGGTTCTCTCAATGTACTGAGTGTTAACAAGTGTCGATGTCATGCATTCCCTTGAAAAATTTATTTTGTACTTGTAATAAAATTAAAATTATTATTTTTATACTATGTGATATCCTTAATTATTACTAGTTTTATATTCAGATTGTTTATATTAACAATTTTATACTATTTTGTTGTAGTTAATTTTTTTATACACGATCCAAAGTTCGGTCAGGTAATTTTTCATTCGAAATGTAGTGAAGTGTTATTATGTAATAAATAATTTTTATATCGGTACTACGAAGCGAAATCACTATTTCACTTGGGTTGGTTTAATTAAATTTGAATCAGGTATTTCAGCATTGTTCCAATTAGTAGTATATAAATCATTTCAATATAGAACCATATTATATATTTTATTAATCTACTAATCGGTTGGTGTAAGCGATATGTAATGTAATAAGTGTTGCATCATGCATGAATTGATATTCTTTTTATAGTCCAGTCGAATAATATCCAAACCCTGAAAACTTAGAAAATTATTAGTACACATTTTATTGCGCTTTATAACGGTGAAGGTAGTATGATAATATCCAAAAAGCAACTCGGAAAAAGAGTAGTAGGCTATTGATTATATCCAAAAAAAAAACAGGGTTAAAAGAAACAATGACGTTCAAGCAATTTTATTGCATGAATCGTTCAAAGGGCCATTTTAGATGAAAAAATTGCCGAGTGCTATTAAATTAGAGGGTTGAAATTAAAGATAGGGGTGGAAATGCACATTTGCTATTTTTTAAATATAGTACGAAAACGAAACAAAATTTCGGTATAGTTAATAGGAAAACTTTTGTAGAGAAAAAATTTTATAGGGCAAAAGTTGATTATTTTCATCGGTAGAATACGCCATTAAAGTTTGGCAAAACTTATCATTAACACCCTGTATAATCACAAATGAATAAAATTATCAAAATGCCCAATAATGAGTGAAAATGTACTCAATAATTTCAATCAATTCACTATTGCTTGCAAAGGGATGAAGATAGAAAATGAAATAATTAGATAGTTTCGTTCATTAACTGAAATTAAATAAATAATTATTACAGGAGGTTGACCTAGTTCTATATTTTTTTAATTTTACACATTCCAACTGCATTTTGTTCCTGTTTTGATGTTATTAATTTGAAGGAATTTCTAAATAATTAACTGCTTAATGAGGGCAGCAGCGAAAATTCAGGAAAGCCGTAACAAAATATTTCTGTTGGGAGGTAAAAATTTCCGGTAATATGAATATTTTTAAACGTAAACTTTGACCAAGGTACACAAACTCGTTATTTAGGAAAAAATAGGGAGTTAATGCATTAAAATTACTCGTGGCCTGATTATCCACGGTATTTAATTTTAGGTAATTTATCATTCGCAGCTAATGATTGAACAGTTCGATAATAAGGGTAACGATTTGTTTCACATCAGACAAAATTATACTGCACGTCTAGTAAATCTTAAAATGTATATACGAAAGCCTTCATAAATGATTGCAAGTCACGTGACCAATAATTTTGTTTGTAACAGTAGTTTTGGTTTCTTCGCGTTGGCAATTCAGTTTCAGTAAAACTAAAAATTATTACAACATTAAAACACAACATTCTGTTTCAGCGGCTGTGATTGGTGCAATTTTTTTATTCAACCAATCAGCGACCGCATCATCTCAAGCTAGACATAACAGTTTGTTGTTGTTCATTGTAAACGATTTATAATTAATAATTAGTAGTAGTTAGTAATTTTCGTTACCGGTACCAGCCCTGTAATGTCTGTTGTCTAAGCTCGACAGTCACGTGACTAGTAAACATTTATGAAGGCATGTACTGTATTTTCCTTTTAAGACGGATTATTCAATATACAGGGTGGCCAAATGAAAACGAAACAGAGCCATTTTCAGGAACTGCGTCAAGATTGTAGAAAAACGGAATTATAAAATTTAAAGTCTGTTGTAAAGAGAATTGTAAGAGCTTTCAAAAGAAATATTACTCAACCCCCAATGCCATTTAAATATTTTGGGGTGATACTTACCCTTGCTTGGGGGTGAAAGTGGCGGAGTCAAAAATACCAGCAAAGATTGTCCCCCTTTAATCTAAAATCGACGGGTCTGAGCGTTTTTCTACAATCTTGACGCAGTTCCTGAAAATGTCTCTGTTTCGTTTTCACTTGGCCACCCTGTACATTTGATAATATAATTCATACAAAAAGTTTTTCAGGTAAAAATTATACCAAATCAATTTCTATGAACTTTAACATTATTTTCAATTATACACGGTGTCTATTTGTTATAAGCGTTACCTAATTTCACTTTTCCAATTGTATATTATTGCATTTTTGCATTGAATTTGAGCCTACTTTGATATTGTGACCGAAACGTACTATCTTGGTGTCATTTGATGTTCTTTTAAAAAAAATATGTTTGCTATTTGCTGCATCCTAGAAAATGTAAAATATTTCCGAAACTAGACATGATAAGGTTCAGCTTATACCATTCATTAAAGCATGAAATAAAGACATATGTTGCCTAGTTAATACATTTCAAATAGAAAAATAGTAATGACGAACCTTAGAAATTCAATGTTTTACAGTCACTGATACACTAGGCGCAGAAATTAAGGGATATTAAAAAAATTTCAAAATTTTGGGTGATTTTCAAAGAGCAATAACTTCAAGGGAAATGGTCGTAGAGAAAATAAAAAAAAGGAAATCCGGCTGTTCATTAATATGAGGAACAGAGGCGGCAATACCGATATTAAATTGTGATCTGCAACGTCAATCAATCAAATTTTTTTTTGTGGAATAAATTGAAAAAAATAATTTTTGAAAAACATTTTTTTTTAATTTTTTTAGGATCATGAACGTTTTTTTGATGAAGAAAATATGGATTATTTTTAAAAAATATTTTTAACTTAAAAAATGAATAAAAAGTGAAAAATTATTTATTACATTGATTTTCAGTAAAACGACAAATTTAAACATTCCGGGCACTAGGAAAATAATCGCAACGTTCTGAAATTATCAGGGTTTCTTTAGGACACTTTGAGGTTGAAAAGTTACAGTCGATATCCTTAGTTTATTAATTATTTGCAAAGTTATGCCAAGTTATTCAAATATCTTTAATTATGCAATTTTTTACCTTTTTTCTAGCCAACATTTTCACTTTGAAAAATTTTGTTTAATCAAAAACCCATAATTTCGACTTGTAGAGAACACTTTGCGGTTTTTAAAACCCTGCTTGGATTTTCTTTACGACCATTATTTCCCGAGTAATTGATTGCCAATGTCAAAAATAATTTTTTTGGCTTGACGCTAAAAAATTTTAAACTGCATATCTGAAAACTAGACATTTGAAGCTTCAATTTAGTTTATTCTCTCTACGACCATTTCCTTCGCAAGTTACAGCTCTTTGAAAATCACCCAAAATTTTGGTATTTTTTTAATGTCCCTTAATTTATGTGCCTAGTGTATTTTGATGTGTTTAAATGAAATCCCCATACTAAATTTAGTACAGACAAATGCAAAATTTAACGTTCATTTGATTCTGTTAAAGTGTGTATTTTTGTTACTATTATAATGTTAAAATATGAATGCTGGATAATAATAGATATTAGAAAAATATTTATAAGTACATAGGTATATGAAAATAAATTTATTGTCAAGAAATAAATATGAAAACATGTATATATCAAATTTTAAACGTATGTGCATTTATTATAACTTACCTAATCCGTTTTTATAATGTTACAAACCCTGAATTTATATATGATACAAAATTATACGTAACGGTACGAAAATTATTTCCATATCAATATTAGTCCTCATTTCGAATACTTATAGGCATAGGTGTAGCCAGGGGTGCAGGGGGGGCGCCCCCCTTAGTTGCTTAATTGTTGCAGCATGCTGCAAGTTTCAAAAAATGTTTAGGCTTTGAAATTTTATATCGTTAGGTCGCTGACTGTATGATTTTTTTTGGAATCAAACGGAAAAGTTCTGAAGTGCGCGTGTTTTTTTGTAGATTCCTTCATAGAGCTTGCAGCCCTCGTCCACCCCTATAAAAAATCATAGCTACGCCCATGATTTGTAAAATAGTTGTACAACAATTGTTTGTTCGTGACCGCTGCGCCCAGGGGTGTTTCGATCGGAGTGATTTTGATGTCGTTGCGTTCTTTCAGCGTTGAATAGAAAGTCATTTCAAGATCATGGGGTGGCAATGGGGAGGAAATTGTGAATCTCTACAATTTGGCTATATTCATAAGACTGTAGGGGGTGAATTTATGAGTTGTTTTGTGATTCTGAAATCGTTCATTTAATTTATTTTAGAGAGCTAAAGCGTTCCTAGGCATTTCAAATGGAAATTTTAAAATTTTAACAGTATCTAAAAATAATATTTTCAGTTCGATATAGAATGACGTGTCAATTTTGATAAAAAAGGTGTTCATTATTTCTCTAAATCTATAATCCTTCTCTTGTACACGATTTCGAAATAAATGGGGACGATTATTTTTGCGGTTATTGAGAAGTCTATTCAATGGTTGAGCTTATGAAGGTGAAACCGCGTTGTTCCATTACGACAAAAGAAACTAGACTTGAGAGACGCCACTCTGACATATAACGACCCAACGCTTCGCATAACACAATCCCTGAAACTCGGAAACGTTTTGTTCTAGCTTTGTGTAGCGTATCTCGAATGAAAATACAATCAACCATCATCCCCATTTTAACGACATGAAATTAATAGCAAAAGAAACCCTTGTAGTTTGGATTTGCTTTCTATCGAGTGTGCTACTAAGCACGAGAATGAAGAGAGGTGTTTGTTCCTTTAATAAATGCCAGAAAAAATTGTCTTTTCATTTTTCTGAATGATGTTGAGGCTTTGATAGCTGAGTGAAGAAATAACTGTTGTGCTTTTCGTTGAAAGTTAATAATAATTTATTATTATTAAAAAACGCTGATTGCTCCATTGTCTCCATTTCTTAAGTTTTTTAATTTTTTAACAAATATATACACATTTTTTAATATTTTCACGATATATGTTACTTTCTATTACAAAATAAATATAGAAATATTCTAGAATTCTATGGGACAATATTGTCAAATTGTACCGCAACAGTAAATACAATTATAGTAGTTTCTTGGACAACGTAGAATACAAGAATATTGTATTTTTTAAATACACAATACACATGTTTCGATTCTGTTTCCGACTGAGTTTTAATCAAACAGCAGTTTCATCGTTCCACTTTAACAGACACTAAAAAAATTGTTTGAAAAGGAGGCAGGCATTCTGAGTTCGAAGCCAAATGTTAATTACATATCGATAATCAATATTTGAAAAGCCATCAATTTGTTTGCTTGTAACAACACTGTTTACGCTGTTTTTTTTAGACGTATGTGAAGTACATGGAGATTGAGTGCTTTTTTATGTTTTTGTCAATGTGACAAGACAAAATTAGTACAACAGTTCAATTAAATTAAAAACAAAACGGTAACCATAAAACGTATTAATTCACAAGGAGACAACATGAAAATTGCCTCTGAATGAAAGCTAAACGCGAAATACTTTATATCCTAATTCTTATTCCTTTCACACTTTTAATAAGGAGGAGGTAAAGAATATGGTGATTTATTTTAGACGTAGGCGCGAATTACATTTCTGAAATTTGAACAAATGGCTCACATTTTGAACAAAGCATGAGGAAATATGACGCCACTGTTTACAAAATGAATCGATAATGCCTGCCTTTTAACTTCAACAATATTGAATACTATATTACTCCTTATTCACTTTCGCTTATGAACAGAAAAACAACTACCAGTAAACAATGTTTCTACGAGTATATACTTTTTTTGCTTGAATAAAGGTGACAAACAAACAAAATATACAATCTCCATTAATTTTCTTCGTGAAATTCAATTACATCAACGGAAAACAATCCCACTTAGAATATTTTATTGTTTTATTTACTTGCTGACAATACTACCCACACCCTACATATGAAACTGCGACTTTTACAACGTGATGCCTTGTTTTTCAATGATAACTTTTGAATGTCGCCAGTAAATACCGACATCGACTCAATTTTGCTCTATAATTTTTGCAATTTGCACTAACGTGGCGTTTGAAATGTGCTCTTTCTATAAAATAAAAGTGTCAGTTGATGTAATGTTGGCTTGTTATTACCAAAGGTTGTATCTTTATGGAATACTACAGTAAACTGAAATAGGATTCTTGGACGTATTTGTTTATGCATTAGCTGTACCATCTAAATATAGAGCAATTCAGATTACAAATTCAGTGAAATAAAATAAATATGTATACTGTCCGGAAGTTAATATTGCGGATTTACATTACCTGTGGATATTTCAAATATCGGAGCCCCACGTTGAGCGCCATGTCGTGGATTTTGATCGGCTGATTGTGCTCGGCAGTAGTGTTTGTTACATATACAAAATTATTAAATATTTATTACTTTTAAAAAATAATAATCGCGCAAATTACCAACGTATGTGAGGTGCAAGAAGAACATGTTAGGTTAATACTATAATCACTTATATTATCGATTGTTTGAAGCAGGTAAAGTTTTTTTTAAAAAGCTGACAATTGATTTGAAGATAACACTGTTGCCTTAACTATCAAAAAGCTGTATTTTTTCCATAAATAACATCAGAGTAAACAGAAAATACACTAAAATGAATATTTAGGCATTTATTTTTTATGTATCTGCTTTAGACACAATGTATATATATATACATTAAATCTATAATGCGTGTAGGTAGACACATTTAATATTTGATGCGATCAATAAGTTTCGCATTAGTGCTACAATAAGTTGGCAGCTCTGGGTATGTAAGCCATAGTCTGATTCCTGTCCGATCCATTAGGGTGTCCCCCTTAAATTTATCCGTTCTAATTTTTCAATATTGTTATTTTAACACACAATTTCCTTGATTGAATGTTAAAAATGTACACAATTGTTTTATTTATTAATTTGCACTTAAAATATTCAGCATATGATAGTGTAATATAAATATGTTAAAGTAATGCAGAAAAGACATATCTATCGTAAATATTTTTTTATACCATTCATCAAAATTATTCACAACCAGGATGGATTTAAGGCACAACACTTCGTCATACTTGACAGAACTGAAGCGGACGGATAATAATTGCATAAATTCATTTAGAAATCAAAGTTGGAGAATATTGGTCTCAGAACAGGTATCGATATGTTAGTTGCAAATTAATAAATTGAATGAATACTGTCGATAGTCTTAAGTTAAAAAATAATTTGTTAAATTCAGAAAATTGAGCATTAGTTGTTAATCTACAATGACATTTAGTGGTCTTAAATATTTTAAAAGAATATCATCGTTGTACTTTGGACATTTTGATTATAACTTTGATTGGATCAAAGTTTCTCGTCAAGATTCTAATATTTTATTTAATAAAACTAGGTATTACTTTTAAGATCAATTACTACAGAAAATTCTTTTTAAAATCCAACGTATCCCTATACAATATTTATTTCATAGCTTTAATTGACAGTTTAAAGGCTACAGTAAGCATAATTTGAAGTTAAAATTAAATGACACTCTACTCTAAAGGTGTCAAGTTATTTCAAACTAATTCTAAAAATTCTAAATTATTTTAGAGTTTATACTTGTTAATAACCATCTAATAAGATTACTTAGGTTTTGGAAGCAATATTTTTACAGACGGAACATCGAATTTTGTTAGCTAACATTTTTTTTTAGTAAGAAATGTAAATCAAACTGCTAATATCGTTCGTGAACATTGATAACAGGTCGGTTAATATTGTTCTCATTTTTGTGGATATGAAGTAATTTGAATCTCGTTAGCGAACAGTACTATTAAGTTGCAACTGAATATTGATAAAAATTCAAGCTATGTTTACAGCGAACATAGTCAACTAACAATACAGGCACGTCAAAGTCAGGTACTTGAACCTCAATGTTTTGCTTAGTATGAAAAACCACAATAATATATTAATTTCCTCCGCATACGGTATCTAAAAAATTTGCAATGAGGGCAAAACAAACCACTTTAGCAGCATCAAAAAGCCAATACGTCGCTCATGGCAAAATTTTATGGGAAATAACATTTAAGAACAAAGATGCATTTTTCAAGTGCCGTCGCCTCTAAGTTAACACGCCAATCTATCAACTTCACGTCTAGCTTGTTTCCTCAACCGGGAGGACTAAAAGGACGAGTAGGACATTCGCATCACAAATTATATTCGACGGAATTTGGCACTTCACTTTTTGTTCAGAGCGTTTTCTGTTAAGTGATACTGAAAGAGGTTGCAGTAGAAAGGAAGTGTTTTGTTTTACGGATAAAATATTTGTATTATATGTCCAACACTTTTATTTTAATAAATAAATAACTGGATCCTGAAATTTATAACTTACTGTTAAGTTTGAACAATTTTGAACTGGAGTGTTAGTTTTAAAACATTTTTGTAAATGACATTGCATTAGCTGCTGTAGTTGACGGTACGTGTACAATTCGGAGTTCAATAATTTTAAAAAATTTTAACAATATTTCGAAAAAATATTGTTCGATACACATTTCCGAAGCCCCTATTGCCCTCCCGAATAGTTTTTTTAGCCGCTGGCGCTTGCAAAAAAACTCCTTTCTTGGATACAAAAGCGATGCTTTGCAACATAGAACCAAAAAACAACTATTTGAAGCTCGTGAGGCAAACACCGACTGCAATTTAAAACAAATGAAAGGCAATTTCGAAGCTAAAACTTTTCTCCATTTAACCTGTTTTATATATAGAACAGTTTAAGTTAGAGGATAACAGAGGCCGACTAAAACTTAAAGTGGAGCTTATAATTTGTAATAATTAGTCCGGAACAATTTTCTCGCTGCATCTGTCCAACTTACTAAGCAGCATAATTAAAATTTATTTATATCTTCTCTCTGTGCGTCCTGCATATAATGACATTAATTTATGTGGCTTAATGGGCCAAATTGAAAGAACTAATATGCCTCATTACAAAATGTTGGTATAGAAGCTTGACTTTCGAAAAATAAGTACGTTAAAGGCAACCGAAATTCCTTTATAGCTCGTATATAACGTGTCTTGCCCCTATCTGAATATATCAGGTTAATTAAACAGAAAGTTAACCTTCGCGTCTTCTAGAGATGGGGTTAATTTGTTTAACCCTTCCAGTTTAAAAGATGGAAGAGAGAAATGTCTTCAAATCTTACATTTATATTGTGAACAGCTGAGCGCTGAGTAATATTTCTATGGTATATTGAAGACGAGAATTTTATAAAAAAATTCTTCCTGGCATATTTAACAAATTGTTGTTTTAACTTCTCAAATATCAAATTTGTTTTCTCAAATTTCGTCATGAAAACTGATTTTTATACCCCGCCACTGGACAAGTTAATGTGACCTCAATCAATGGAGCTTTTAAAATCTCATAACATAAAGAAAGGGAAATTAAAAAAGAAAGTTTATTAAAAAGCAATTTTCCATACTACCTGCTGTAAAATATTGTTCTTTGGCAAGGTCTAACATAAAACGCAAACAATAATAAATAAATAATGATAAATGAAATATCCAAACATAAGTAAATAATCTGTTTACTCACGTGATTTTTACGGTATATGATATACTTGAAATCTTGTGCTTGTAACTAATCCTCGAGTAGTAAGCACCAGGATCCTCTGCCACAGTGTTGTCTCTGAGTTTCTCACTCTATGATTTTGTTCCCGTCCAACATTAGCTCCCGTAATATCTTAAATGTTGAATCAATGTGAGAAACATTTTCTTATTCAGTAATTATAGATCAGAATAATCTATCAGATAGTCGTCTTCTTCCAACAGCATCGTTTGTTCCTGACAAAAAGTAGGCTCTAACCATATCAGCTGTTTCTTGATTCGAATACACGCTTTTTCATATCACAAAAAACTTGAAAACACAAATATATTCAGTACCCTCACTAAACACTGAAATAATTTAACTTTTTCAGGTTATAACTAAAATAAAAATGACAAAATAGAATGACGCGAACTCGTTTCGCCGAATGAAAGTAGTATACCACCCTGTCATATTTTAACTGAACAGCAGAGGTTAACTTTCGTTGCCCTTCATAAGCGTTTAGAACAGGATCGGATTCTGCTTAAATGTAAACTGGTCACGATTTAATTTTGTCGTTGTTTAGTTCAGCCTGCTGAAGGGGTTGAATAAGCAAAAAAAAGTAGGAAAATACCGTGTTTTGTTTTGAATTTTATATATTTTTAATATTAATCGTTTTAACTTTCCTAATCGCGTTCCTATTTATTTACGAAGAGATATCTCACTATTGTTTTTTGATCCTATCATTTTTAACTCAACGTTATTTTTAATATTTATATTTTGTACAGTCTGCTTGACGATAAAGGCCCCGATCTCGGTTACCCATTTTTGAACACCTTGTAAAGTATACAGCGTGTCCCACTAGTGCGGGAAAGTCCAATATCTATGTTAAAATGAGGAATATATGGATTTTTCTTTTTGCTGTGTTGCCACATTTCTCGGAATGTACAAATTAAAAATATATTCAACTATATAGGGTGTTCCACTTTTCCTGGACAGACACCAACTTTGGTTTTTTAAATGGAAACTAACATTTTATTTTTTTCGGATTCTACATCAAAAATAAAGGGTACTTTGTGTAGAATAGAATATTCAAATATTCACAGTTTTTGAGATATTTCGCTTGAAAGGATTTTCTAGTCGATATTGGTTACTTACGTTTTCTAATACTGACAGGTTATACTAATAGCTACTAAGCCCATTTTTTTATCATATGTTTAGTAAGGATGACTCTTCCGAATCATGCTCCAAAAACTGGCCTGCCTTATACAGGGTGACCAAAATATCATGTCAAAATTACCAATTGAAAAATTGAAAAATCTCGATTGATTTTTTTAAATGCAACGCCCTGTATATTTTCATACCATGAGATGCAGAATTATATGACTTTATTGACTTTTTTACATACATAACAGTACATTTCAAGTAATAGAACACATATCAGAAATAAAGTCATCAGTACTAAAATAGCATTTCGTCATAAAAAAATTTTTTAGTGAATTTGTAAAATGATCTATTTATTGTCGTGAATATGCAGTAAAGCGTTGTCGGTGAAATTTGCGGACACCCTGTATACTTTACAGAGCGTCCAAAAATATGTAACCGAGTTATAGCCCGACGCCTTTATAATAAAACACTATGTATTATTATAATAATAATAATATTTATTTATTTTATTATTTTTATTTTGTGTGAGTATTTTTGTGTTTTGTTTATGTGTAATGATTAAATATTATTTGTGTAATTTTGAATATTCATTTGGGCGCCTTTTGTTGTGTAGAATGTTATTTGTGTGTGTTTAACTCAAAATTTTCTTTGAATGTAGGTTCTCTTAATAAAATTTAATAATTACAATGACAAATATAGACGAATTGTACTTCCTTACCTTCGTTTTGCTAAACTCTCCTCCGGCAGCTTTACCTTGCATGAATAATGTTAACAGTTTAGGTTCATTTTTAACAGTGTAGATAGGAATGTTTATTGATAATTTCTACACTATCCCTCAAAAACACTTGTTCATTTAACAGCATGAGATCTTACCTCAGACAAGCGGTTCTATGTTGTTTTAAATTTACCTTTACTATTAAATTTTTTGTAAGAAGCATTGAATAAAAGTAAAATTTCAACTATTTTCACAATATGACATTTATTAAGTATTAATTTTTAAATTCCGAACAATATGGTGATAAACACAGAAACTAGATTTTTTTTTATAGACTTTTACATGACTAAATATCGGAGAAATTCCTTAACTCTATCTAACATGATATGAAAAGTATTTGGTTAACCAATTATTAATGTTTTAAAAGTTTTATGAAACAAATTAACTTATATTACGAACATCGAAACTAAACTAATTCTTAAACTAACCTCTCTTTTCCACTTGTTTACTTCCCAACGATACTCTTTTGTTTTCCGGTACAAGGTAAATCTTCTGATTTGTCTCTTTTTAATTGGTCACTCGTATCCATGATATTATTTTCTAACTGCGCAATTTCTCCCACATATTGCGACGAATTTTATTTTAATTAACTTACGGCGTAATTTATATTTTATAACTGCGTAGTAAATTTTATACATCTTAAACTAATTTTACAATAAATTTTTTATATGACATTCTGCATGACAAATTTTTATAACAAACTTCTAGCCTATGTGTTCTCTGATACTATAATATTTGAATTTTCTTTTGTACTAGATTATTTAACGTTTAGTTATTCGTAAAATTGTTAAATTGGCCCTGCTTGTGGCATTTTTCTTTTACTTTCATGCTTCTACTTCGAACCTAAACTTTATTTTCCTGACATGCTTCTCGTTTACAATGTATTAGTTAAATTTTGACTGATAATGTTTTAGTTTTTATATGAAATAACTATGAAATGAGATTTTTATTTTTCTTTAAAAGTATTTTATGTCTTTCTTAGAGTCTACATTATAATTTCATGAATTTTTCTCTGCTATTACTCGGTGTCGTTTCTTGAGATACAGTGTGTTTATTTCAGTATATTATTTTGTAGGTTCCTCTTCAGTATATCACGGAATTCTTTCAGTATTTTTTTATAATTATACTTCTTCTCTAGGGTATTCATATTTAAGTAATTTGCCATTATAGGAAAATGGTACATTCGAGCAGGAGCACAATGACCTTAGCTCCTATAGTCAGAAGCGGACAACCACCGAGACTTATATGGTAATAAACACTTCAATTTCGACCACGGAGAAACTATAAAATATAGAATGATGTGTAGCAATATGGTTTAATAAAGAATTTTACGACCGCTATAAACCTTTTAGTGGCACTTAATCGACGTAGGCCAGGGATAATTTCAATTAATTAAGTTAATACTTTCTCATACCGCCAGAGGAAGAGTACGGGGGCGTATAAATCATTGAATGCGCGACGCTCTTATTCATCATTTTGTACCGAGAAAGGCGCAAGAAAAGTAAAATGATATATGAGAGAGTGTAACACCTTTGCCGCCGGTCCCTACTTTCAAATTCTCTCGTAAATATTACTTTGACAAGGTGCTCGGTCTCTTCTTTTCAGATCCATGCAGGCGAGATATAAATACTATTGCTCTTGAAAGACTCGTCCTGAAAATATACGCGCTGAAATGCACATATATTACAAGAGATATGCACAGTATATAGGCGCTTAGAGCGATAGGGAGGGGGGCTATTTCAAATTAATGCGATATTGTGAGTTAATTATTATTATCACGTCGACGTTCAGTAACTTTTCTATCGATTTATGACAACTATCTTCCTTTGGTACTATTTACCAAATTTGTCGGATATAACTCTGGCATTAGATAAATTCTGCTACAAAATTTATAATATTTTAAGATATGTTGTTCCGAAATTCAGTTTCTGACTTAAGAAATGTTTGGACGTCTGCAATCAAACCATCAACAGGAAGATGTACTTACAAAAATGGCTTATAGGGTGTTAGTAAATAAGTGCGACAAATTTCAGGGGGTGATTCTACATGAGAAAATAATGGCAGTTTGCTTATAAACGTATGTCCGCAAATGATTCGTTTTCCGAGATACGGGGTGTCAAAGTTTTTCTTAAAAACTGACGATTTAATTTATTGCTCTGAAACCGGTCGAGATGTGCAAATGAAATTTGGTGGGTTTTAAGAGGTAGTTATTGCGCATTTTTTGACACGCAATTAAGAATTTTATGTTCATCATTGGCGCGCGTCGTGTAATAATCTCAATTTTTTTAAAGAAAAAAAAATGGTACGCCACTGAGATATTACAAATTAAATCATCATCATCATCATCATTTTTGAATTCCTCGTTCAATTTGTGACAAAAAATCTCTCTTGCCTTTTCTTCGTATGGGGCACCGTTATGATGCAAAAAAATAAAACATCTTAACGCATATTTTTTTTATTTTTTAATACATTACCTAGTAGGCTACTGTCAACATTTGTCTGTTAAATACGAATATTTTTAAGAAATGTCAAATTAGCGTTTCGTCATTATTAATTTATTAAGCTTTTAGTTTGCTATAACATTAGTGTTAATAAGTAATTAATTTTTCTTTTATCGAAAAGAATGGAAAATTTTACAAATGCGGAATTGTCAGACATGCATTTTGTCTATGGTCGAAGTAATGGAAATGGTCGGCAAGCTCGACGATTGTATGCTGAGTTGTATCCAGGACGTAGGGTACCTCATCACACAATATTTGCTCGTCTTCATCAACGTTTGCGCGAAAATGGTTCATTTAAGAAACAAACGGTTGACTGTGGGCGCCCTCGAGAAGTACGAACTGTGCAACTAGAAGAAGCAGTTCTCGAGTTAATTGCGGAGTCACCTGAAACAAGTACTCGAAAAATTGCCAACATATTGAATGTAAGCAACTTCACTGTATTTAAAATTCTTAAAGAACAGCAATTGTATCCGTTTCATATTGAACGTGTGCAAGCTCTACTACCTAGAGACTTTTTTCCGCGCCTATTTTTTTGCCAATGGATTAATCATCAAATCGCTCAAATTCCTAATTTTTTAAATGCCGTTTTGTTTACTGACGAGGCTACTTTTGGACGACAGTGTATACGAAATTTCCATAACAATCACTTATGGGCTGAGGAAAACCCCCATGGAATCTTTGAAGCTCATTTTCAGCATCAGTTTTCCGTAAATGTATGGCTTGGGGTAATTGATGATCATTTAATCGGTCCATATTTCCTCCCACAACGACTAACAGGCGAATCTTATCTTAATTTCCTACAGGAAGAGTTACCTGTTCTTCTTGAAGAAATTCCTCTACAGCTGAGACAACACCTATGGTACATGCATGATGGTGCACCAGCCCATTTTAGCATTAATGTACGTAATCACTTAGACGCAGTCTATCCAAATCGTTGGACAGGTAGGGGAGGTACGGAACATTGGCCTGCTCGATCGCCGGATTTAAATCCTCTTGATTTTTGCATTTGGGGTATTCTAAAGTCATTAGTTTATTCCACTCCCGTTGAAAATGTTGATGACCTGAGGAATCGATTTATAGTCGGCTGTGAGACAATAAGAAATATACCAGGAATATTTGCGCGAGTACGACAATCAATGAGGCGAAGAGTTGAATCTTGTGTCACGTCTGAGGGAGGTCATTTTGAACATACAAAGAAAAGGCTAGAGATATTTTTTGTCACAAATTGAACGAGGAATTCAAAAATGATTTTTTATTCGTAATATCTCAGTGGCGTACCATTTTTTTCATTAAAAAAATTGAGATTATTACCCGTACGCATGTCAATGATGAACATAAAATTCTTAATTGCGTGTCAAAAAATAAAAATAACTACCTCTTAAAACTCACCAAATTTCATTTGCACATCTCGACCGGTTTCAGAGCAATAAATTAAATCGTCAGTTTTTAAGAAAAACTTTGACACCCCGTATCTCTGAAAACGAATCATTTGCGGACATACGTTTATAAGCAAACTGCCATTATTTTCTCATGTAGAATCATCCCCTGAAATTTGTCGCACTTATTTACTAACACCCTGTATAGGGAACAAATACAGCAACCCTCAGTATATAAATGCATTTGTCCTTACCTACATGTTTTATAAGCCGAAAGGTTCTGCAGCGTCATTTGGGGTACCTCATGGATTCAATCCTGGACCTATGTTAATTTTGCTATTTATTAATGATATTCGGTTTCACTATAATGCGTTTGTGTTTGCTGACATTTTGAAAATGTTCAGTTCAATAACTTCAATAAATGATTGTCTACAACTCCCTTGCGGACGCCTATGATTTATTTATTTTCAAAATAATTTGTAAAATCGATAGAGCTTTTCATTCGTGTATTTCATACTAAATATAAAACAAATGGATTTTATAGTTTTAGAAAAAATAAATAAAAATCAAAAAAAAAAAATTTAAGAGCTATATCGGTAAAAGGAAACCTCTGGAGGAAAAAGTGTATACTTCAAAATTACATTAATCATGAATCACTCTGTATATGTGATGTTAATTGGGTGTAATCGTGGATTTACGGGTGGTTTTATGAAAACTTGGTCGATGGAATAATTTTGACTACGGACTTGAATTCAACGCCTCACAATACGTAAGCATATAGTTTCTTAATCGCCTCTAATTACACGATTACGCCCCATTAGAATCACATATAGGAATTTACATAATTTAGGGGTGATTTTTTCAAAATTGAGTGATGAGTGATTGAGTAATTCCGACTTCAGATTTGAATTCAGTGTGCCAAAATACATAGAAAATGGTATATTTGGTCCGAGTGAAAGGCCACTTTTTTGTGTGTTTGTTTTATTACCGTCTTACATATTTCGACAAATTGCAGCTTTATATAAGGATGATTCAAAAAACCTTAATACATAAAAAGACGAACAGTTTTAATAAACATAGGGTCGCAAATGCCTCCTGAACGAGATACAGGGCGTCAAAGTTTCTGTAAAATTAAACATTGTCTGCAATAATTCCAAAATGCCTGAACATTTCTATTTCAAATTTGCTATGCGTTGTTAGCACCTTAAGACCAATGTTTGATGTACAGCTCAAAATTTTATGAGCAGCAGTGTCGTAGAGACGGGGTCAACGTGACCCTTTTTTAAAAATATTTTCTACGCCACTGCTAATTTTGTCAAACGGGCACTATTTTCGTGTAAAGTGTTCAATTGTCTATCGAATTGGTCACTTGTAAAATTTGGATTAAAGCAACCATTTTTAAGAGAAACACCTTTGTAGAAAATTTGTAAATCCAATTTTATTTTCATTCATTTTAGTTTCGCATAGTAGGCTTGTGCTATTCAAAATAAAATTAAACATCGCCTGTCACTAATGTCAATGTGTACAAGTGAGTTAAGTAAACTAGATTATAAGCTTCTTTTTGTCATTTTTTCGCTTTCGTTTTACAGAAACTTTGACGCCCTGTATCTCGTTATGGAGGCTTTTGCGACCCTATGTTAATTCAGACTTTTCGTCCTAATTTTTCATGTATTACTTACCCTAGAAGTCTGTCAGCGGTTTTTTGAATCACCCTGTATAAACTTCAACATAAAATAAAATTAACCGAATGGTTATACGGCATGCGAATACACTGTAAATTGCAGATGCCTATATACGTCCGATTGTATGAACGAAGAACTAAATATAGGCTTTGAGCTGTCCTGCAAATATATCCATTTAGACCACTAATGGGTGGCAATTTGAGTTCCGGTTAAATATTTCATTAATTGCTCGTCAAATTAATTATCGACTAAATCTAACATTCAACAGAATTGAATCGTTTTACTAATTAAATAATAGAGGCTGGACTTAGTCCATCACTTTAACAAGCGATTATTTAACCCGATTTAACCCAAAGTACTGATATTAAATCGACCAAAGCCACCAGTAGGCAGCATTTAATCCTGATATACTTTCGTTAATTCTGCGAAATTTAATTGTCTAGTTGTTGAAAAACCTTGATATTGGAGATTAAGTCTCCTGGCCGGTATTAATATTTGCTTTATAGGGTGCATTTAAATTAATTATACGAGAGATTCCTTAGGTGAAAATAAGTTGATTTAACCTAACATACCTACAAGGTGTTAGAAGCTGGACTGCCTTAATTTTAACAGACGATAGAATACATTAAAATAAACAAAAAAACGTTATATGATATGGGTCCTAAACTCAACCATTTCCGAGAAAAAAATTATCGAAATCTACAACTTAATGTACAAAAGTTCAATTAATTAAGGAATATTGACATAACTGCGGGCATAGAATACCATAAAATACAATGTTTATCACTTTTTTAACTTCTTTATGCTTAATTCTAAAAAATAATTAGCTTTGTAATAAATTTAATTAATTCGATAAAATTCATATCGGGCAATGTGACAACGGCGCGGCGCATAACACGAGGTTGGTATCGGGAATTGGACCGTGTCTGAGTGTTTTTTGCGTACCCCTATTTCCTTTTCTTGAGGTGTTTTTCAGCGAATGTGCGAAAATTGGATTCGAAGGTGTCGTGCGTGCATCGACAATAGTGGTGGACATTTTGAGCATATGTTGTAGTCCTTTACAAAATAATTGATAGTAAAACTCTTTTGATTGTAGTCCTTTTTGCGCTTGTGATGGTTCGAGTTCACCTGTGGGTGCCTACCAGTATGGGTGGGTTTATTCCTTTTTACCAAGACGTCCAGAAAAGGCAATTGTCTCCCTTTTTTTCCATAGTGAACCAAGTAGTACTGTAACTTAGGGTACTGCATAACAAATCGAAAAACCATCGCACTTTATTTAATTGACGTTTTTGTGTACAACTGTTACATCAAAACTCTCTAGGGTATCATCTAGATTTAGACCTTAAGGATGGAAACTGATGCATCTCTGGTTGCCTAAATTATACCAAAAAATGGTAGAAAACAGCACTTTTTTATTCCAATATATCTTTTTAAAGCAATGGAAGAAAGTAGTAAAATTTCATATCACATTTGGCAAAGCATAAATGAAGACAGTAAAGCAAAAA
This sequence comes from Anoplophora glabripennis, assembly GCF_000390285.2. Classification (NCBI taxonomy): domain Eukaryota; kingdom Metazoa; phylum Arthropoda; class Insecta; order Coleoptera; family Cerambycidae; genus Anoplophora; species Anoplophora glabripennis. Next base: position 342,559 of record NW_019416373.1, on the reverse strand, counting down.
TTAATTGGGATAGGTAAATAATTCGTGAGAAATTAATTTCTAAATATGAAGGTTTTTTGGACTTTTACAAATAAACGATTATTTCTTCATAGTATTATAGAATTATGCAATTTTTTATATAGTTGTCTTTTAATAAATAAACTGATTAGACTTTATTTCATAGTTTGTTCAACACTTTATTATTTAAAAAGTTATATTGGAATAAAATTATTAAAAAATATTCATTCATGAATAGCATTAT